>NC_134689.1:236372094-236672094 GCF_050947455.1 Rhinoderma darwinii | reverse complement strand
TATATACCAGATTTGGAGTCATGAAGGAATTTCTCTCCCTAATATGGTGCAGTTGGCAACTGCCTCATAGGGGTTTTGCCTTTCTCTGGATCAACATGGTAGGATTACAGGTTGGACTTGATGGACCTGTGTCTTCATTCAGCCTGATCAACTATGTAACCATGTAATCTTCACATACACAGGGAGATGTGGAGCGACAAAAGTCTGCAGTGAAGGAACATCTGGAGAACGTGAAACGTGAACGTACATATATCATGCAAACCAGAAGAGACAGGTACATGTACATGAATGCTTCTGCATAGGCCTAATCTTCCCAACTTTATTTATCCTCTACATGTATAAGATTTATTTAAGGAATGAATGAAGCTAAGTGAGTTGAGCCCAATGTCAAAAACTCAGCACTGCTACATCTGTATGTGCAATGATATGACAGATAAGCCAGAGTCGTACTGTAGTTAGGCTTTTTTTCACCTAGGGCAAAGATTCCGTTCTGCCCTAGCTCTGTATCTTACTACCTCTGCTGAGGCAGGGTGGCTTGTTGGCACTCCCCTGACATCCAACCCCCAGGGCATAAGCACCACCAGGCCCATCTTAGCTACACCCCTGGGTAAGCCACATTAATACTATGAAATATAAGGGTAATTCAACAATGAATGCTTACAATATTTTCTCCAATATCAGAAACATGACCAGTTTCAGAGAGTTGCTGGATCCAGTACTTACTGGGACAAAGCGGGAGGACAGCGGATCAGAGTTGAGAGGAGCAGAAGGACTATGAGGAACAGGCCAGATCTGACTTTGGACCTTGAAGAAGTCACCTGAGTGCTGATTTGATATAACATTGGAATTGGACTTGTTTCTTTTGACATACTGTACAAAGGCAATGTGCAAAGGCAGTGGCAAAATTATTTGTGAAAAAAACATTTTGGAAAAATACAATATGGTTCTCAGTATGGAAAATATCTCACTGTAAGCAATGCAATAGAAAATGAAGCACTGTGTCACATTCGAAAACCATAAATGGTATATGATATTCATTTCTGTATCTTCACTTTTATTACTCTGTGTATGTAAATCTATCTGCCAGTAAACCAACAACTGTGATCTGCACTATATCGATATGTTGTAATCCTTTCACTTGTTGGTATCTACAGTATATAACTATATATGTTTTGTGTAGCTCCTTATGGTATGTTCACACGCTAAAGTAAAAACGGCTGTAAAAAGGGAAAACAGCCTCTGATTTTCAGCCGTTTATAAAGCATCAAACGTTTTTTGATGCGTTTTTGGATCTGTTTTTCTATTGACACAATGAAAAACGGCTCCAAAAATGGCTCAAGAAGTGACATGCACTTCTTTTTACAGTGCGTTTTTTTACACGCCGCTTTTTCAAACGGCCGTGTGAAAAAAACCGCCACATCTGAACAAAACGCTGTTTTTCCCATTGACATCAATGGGCAGATGTTTTGAGGCGTTCAGCTTCCGTTTTTTCAGGTGTTTTTCGAGGCATTTGCGCTCAGAAATACCCCTGAAAAAACTACGTGTGAACATACCCTTACAGATTTTGCACATTATATATATATATATATATATATATACGCGCACACACACACACACACACACACACACACACTAATCGAATTACACAATGAGAAAAATAATCTAAACTTAAGTGCTCTTGCAACGGCAAACGGGTCTGTATTACTGTACCATATAGTGTCTGCGTAAAAACACAGAAGGATAAGGTATGCAATGGAGCATGCCATGTTTTCGTGTATGACAGTATGAATTTGAGAAAAAACATATCTCTGTATAAAATGAGAGGTACATTAAATCTTGTAGCAGCCACACACAGTACCACACCGATCAATAATGGAATGTGCACACTGCTTGTTTTCTGAAGTTTTTTGGGCTGGAAACGCACGAAAAACAGCCAAAAAAAATCGGAAGAATGTTCAGACGGGGCATTTTTTTACGCGGAGTCGACTACGCTATTGATTCCGTCGGAAAACCGGAAACCAACCGGAATGGTGACGAACGGAGAGCATTAGCGATGTTTCCGTCACCATTTAGATCAATGGTGACTGAAACGGAAGCTGTGCTGTCAGTTTCACTTTCCGTTGCGGGGTTCACCCGACGGAACCCTCCGACGGAACCCTGGAACGGAAATGAACGGTGATGTGAACAGGCCCTTAATTCTGCGGGTCAATAGGGTTACGGCGATACTAAACTTATATACGGTATTTTTCGGACTATAAGATGCAGTTTTTAGCAAGAATAAACCTTGTTAAAAAGTCCCTTAACCCCTTCCTGACCCATGACGTGCCGGCACTTCATGGAGCGGGGGGTTGATGTATGGAGCAGGCTCACGGGCTCAGCCCGCTCGATACACTGCAAGTGTCAGCTGTGTTTTACAGCTGAGACGCCGCTCTTACGGCCAGGAACACCGATTGCGTTGTTCCTGGCCGTTTAACCAGTTCAGGACCGGTCTATTTTGAGCCTTCAGGACCAGACACCGTTTAGCCATTTTTAGCACGCGTTGGTTAAATGGCTATAACTTTTTTATTTGTTGGGCTAGCGACGTGATTTTTGCGATGTTTTTCCGTAGACAATGCAGGTTTCTTTTTTTTATCATTTTTATACACATCCTTTTTGCCATTTTAGACTTAAAGTTTGAAAATAATAGTAAAAAAATAAGCTTTTTTACATTTCAGCTATTTTTTTTGGTAATAACATAGTTTTACCCTAAAATAGACCTTTTATTTGTGATCGCCATTGTCTACCGTAAATTTTAATATATTACATGTCTAGATTAGGTTAATTGGGTCAGGGCTAGCATTACGAAAATGATTGGCAGGGGGACGGACATTTTTTTGGGGGTGGGTATTTTATGTGTATTTATTATTAATTTTTTTTTACACTTTACTTTATTATTTTTTTATTACTATGGTCTGTCCCTCAAAGGTCAGAAAAGACCTTTGGGGAACTTTATATATATTTCTTTCTTTCTTTCTTTTACACCATCTTTTTCCACTGTAACTGGGGCTGCATAGCAGGGGAAATCAGCCCTCTCATAGTGACTATTGTCACTAATAGGGCTGTGCTGGATCAAGTAAGACCCAGCAGCAGCCTGCCACTAACGGCACCTGGCGATCATGTGACCAGTCACAAGATCACCGGGACCAATAGAGACAGTGGCGCGGCCGCTGACTCTATTCCTATACACAGCGCGCATTGAGCGCTGTGTAAACGAGATCGGAGAAGACAAACAGTGAAATCTGCTTCTATTCTGTCCTCAGGGTCCCCGACAGTCACTGACTGCCGGAGACCCAACACTCAGCTGCCCGATCGCTGGAGCAGTAAGCTAAAACCCTCGCCGAAAATAGTCTATTTCGCGGGTTTTAAGGACCCTGACCGCTGGCCGTAAATACACAGCCAGCGGTCGGGAACCGGTTAAAGTGGTTGTTCTTGTATCCCCTATTGACAGGATAGGGGATACATGTGTAATCGCTGGGGGTCTGACCGCTGGGACCCCCAGCGATAAGGAGAACGGGGGACTGAAAGTCACCAACGGAACTACATGAGAAGCTTGGACTTCCGGGATTCTTCCGCGCATGCGTGAGTGGCTCTCCATTGATTTCTATGCCAAACAAATAAGCCGGACACAGAACCCGGAAGTTCAAGCTTTTCATGTAGCACTCTAGGTGACTTTCGGTCCCCTGTTCTTCTTATCGCTGGGGGTTTCCTGCGGTCAGACCCCCAGCAATCACACTTGTAGTTAGATAAATTTTCAGTGTAAAAAAAAATAAAAAAAATATTCAAAGTAAAAAAAAAAAAAAAAAAAAAAAAAAAAAAAAACTTTCCCCATTTTTTCCCCAAGCACAACGTAAAAAAATAAAAATTTGTATCCCTGCATCCGTAAAAGTCCGATCTATTACAATATAGCATTATTTAACTCGCATGGTGAACGGCGTAGAAAAATAAGTAAAATATCAGAATTGTTTTTTTGGTCACTTTAGCGCTTAAAAAAACAAACTAAAAAGTGATAAAAAAAAAAATCGTAGGTACCAAAAAATGGTACCAATAAAAACCACAGCTCATCCCGCAAAAAATAAGCCCTCACACTGCTCAATCGATGAAAAAATATAAAAAAGTTATGGCCCTCAGAATGTGGTGAAACAAAACAAATAATTTTTTAACAAATACTTTTTTCTCTGTAAAAGTAGTAAAATATGCAATAATTTTTTTCCTATTTTCTGTTGTCTAAAACCTGGGTGCGTCTTATGGTCAGGAGCGTCTTATTAGTCCGAAAAAGCCACAACGTTTTCATTTTTTCGTGGATTAAGCGGTGTACGGGTTTGTTTTTTGCGGGGCACGCTGTCGTTTTTTTATTGGTACCATCTTGGTGGGTACATAATACTTTTTGATCACTTTTTATTTTTTAGTGGGAGACAAGGTAAAAAGAGAAATTCTGGCATTTACACTTTATTTTTCTTTGCCATGCATCGTGCGGGTTAAATAATGTTATATTGTAATATTTTGAACTTTTAAGGACGCAATGATACTAATTAAGTTTATTTATTTATTTTTAAAGGTTAACTTTTAAAAAAAAGTTTTGATCGGTGGGGGTCTGAGCACTGAGAGCCCTGTCCATCTCTAAAACGAAGTGGCAGAAGCATTCGGTGAGCGGCTTAGTTTCTGATCGGCTTTTCTCGAAAAGCCAAGCAAGTGGTATACGGGCTCAGAGACTTTCTATTGAGCCTATACACCGCTTCCTTGTCTTTCTGAGAAAATCCAATAAGAAACAAAGCCGCTTTGTGCTCACCGGAGAACTTCTGCCACTTAGTTCGCGATCGGTGGGGGTCTCAGTACTCGGACCCTCACCAATAAAAACTTATGACATGTCACTATGACATGTCAGAAGTTTTTTGAAAGTTTAGTTACTCTTTAATTTCTCTAGGGGGAAAATGGAAAATTTATTTTTTTTAACTTTTAATATATCTTTTTTTGTACAAAAAAGACTTTCTTTAACTGTTTTTTACTAGTCTGTCTAGGGGACTTGAACCAGAAATCGTTGGATTGATTGCACGATATACTGCAATACTCATGTATTGCAGTATACTGTGATTTTTACAAACTCCTCTGGCAGGACTTAATAGGAGCAGAAAGATGGCAGACCTGGGACCTTCATTAGGCCCCCAGGCTACCATGACAACTATCGACACCCCACGATCACGTCGCGTGGGGCTGATGGGATGTCGGAGTGGGCTGTCCCCTCTTTTTAACAGCTTAGGTGCCACGGTCTCTATTGACCGCTTATCTAAGGGGTTAAACGAGCGGGATCCTGCTCGTTACAGTGAAGTGTCTGCTGTAACATACAACAGACACCAGCTTAGTATGGAGCGGGCTCAGCCTGTGAGTTCATTTCATACTTTCTCTTGCCGGCTATGATGTAACCCTACGTCAAATGTCAGCAAGGGTTTAAAAATTTTCAAATACCTCTGGTAAACAAGTGATAAATATACTTAAAAGAGCTAGCAGAAGTTTAGAAAAAGAGTTAGCATTTTTACAGTAACAGCGCCACTCTTGTTCATGGGTTGTGTCTGGTATTGCAGTTCAAAAAATAGACAGGGAGACAGCACTTCCAAAAAACAGACAGCTTTAATCACCCGTGCAACGTTTCAGTACAAGAGTACCTTTCTCAAGCATAGTGAACACATCAACTTGCTGGTATATAAGGACTCACAGAGTCAATGGTAATAAAAAAGTAATAAAGACAAAAACATATACGTGTCCATATACTGTGTAGTGATACAATTTAAAACCACAGCTGTGGAATTTTTTTGTTGTTGGTATTGTAGTTCATCCCTACAGCCCATGCACAACAGTTGGCACTGTTTTTTTTGCAAAAAAAACTAACTAAAATACAACCTTATTTCTAAGGACAAGTGCTTTAACACTTTCTTTTACGGAAGAAAACATGTAGTAGTGTTTATCGAAATTGAATTTGAATGCATATATGATATATACAAATCATGGGTAGGTCTGTGGTGACTGCACATACATTGCTGAGGATCAATTAGTCATCTTTTTTTTTTAGATATATCGATACAATTGTTTATAAGTACCGTGAAAATATTATATTGATCACATAGGGAACTCCCCAAGAGAAGCTTACATTGTATTGTCCCAACCATATGCATTCACACACACACTTTAATATTGCATTCATCACATACTGTTCCAAGAGAAGTTTACTATGTAGTGTCCTAACAATATGAATGCACATACACACTTGGGTCACATTCACATGGCTTAAGCATGGAAAAAAACAATATTCTAGACGAAAACTACACAAATTACATTCATAGAATAGAACTCATGGTCACAATATTGATGGCAGTAGTACATCTGGCCAAGATTACCGGAAACAATAGCAGCAAGAGACGCTGTTATTTCCGGTAAAACCACGGACTCCCGGTTGGAATTGCTGTTGGAACTCATTAAAGTCAATGAGTTCCATTGGCTGCTGGTGGTGTCCGTGGTGCAACGGAACCGTCACTTCTGATTTTCATGTCAGAAGTTTGGATTGGTGGAGGTCCGAGCACTGAGACCCCCACCAATCGCTAGAATGAAGTAGCTGAAGCGTTCGTGTGAGCGCTCAGCCGCTTCGTGTCTGTTCAGCTTTTTCCGGAAAGCCGATGTATCGGTGTACGGGCTCATAGACTTTCTATTGAGTCCGTACACGATACATTTATTTCCGGAAAAAGCAGAAGAGACGCGAAGCGGCTGAGCTCTCACACGAGTGCTTCAGCTGCTTCGTTCTAGCGATTGGTGGGGGTCCCAGTGCTCGGACCCCCAGCAATCCAAACTTCTGACATGTCTCTATGACATGTCAGAAGTTTGTCAAACGTTTAGCTACACTTTAACTGATCTGCAACTATAATGGGCAAAACATAAGTGTCCCCTGAAAATAGTTTATAACATTTGGTGGTTTACATTGACATTTTCCTTATCATATATGTATTTGTCTTGTGCAAAGTATCATTTGTACATGAAAAAAAATTATGTTACAATTATTACACAAAACTGCAAAGAAAAAAAAAGAAGCCATTCACAGTTTCTGATATGTTATTGTCCGCTACTAAAACAGTAAAGTAAGGAAAACACTGTCCCAAGTGAAATTGCAAATGGCAAGTTGGAAAGGGTTTCAGTATTTGCTTTGTCTTTGCCAAGATTACAAGGCCATGTCGGTAGGGTTTGGCTGCGTGGGTATACCATTCTTCCTGTAGAAGGTGTCACTAACAATGCAACAACGTCGGTACTGGGGGCAGCTGTTGTCAACAAGATTGCCTGGTAAAGAAAGATCACCTTAGTTAGTAATACAGTATGGAATGAATACCTACATATTGGGAATAGTTGAGAAAGAAGAGACGAGACCATATTGAGGGACATACTGTATCAGGGTCATGTGCAGTCCAATGATCGTCCCTATATAGAGAATATATATGTTGTCATATGTTGGAAATGAATGTTCACTTCAGACAATGAAATATTTCTCATTCTGTGCTCTAATCGACAAAGTTGAATATTATGACATTTGTTTTAACTTATTTGTCATTTTGAGGTAATAAAATAAAAAATGTCCACTCTGTGGATCTGATGTATATGCGCCTATGTGAAGGAACTCAAGTTAATACCGAATAGGTTGTAAAAAGATGGTAGCACTGAGCTGTTCAAAACATCATAAATGTTTTTCAGGGTTATCACATGGGCACAGCAGCTGTGCCACATGAAAACCAACGAAGGGCACTCTTGCATGAATGGCCAAGATCAGAAAAAAACTGGATCTATAATCTCTCATAGGTGTTGTCAAGATGAAAAATTAAGCCCATCCAGCCATAAATTTCCACAGCTGCGGCCAATGCAGTACTACATGGCGGTCCTCCTAGTCAGACAACCCCTTTGAGCACTGTGAACAATATTGGTTTCATCCTTCAGGCGTTTAGCTTCTATTTTTCTACCTGTTTTAACAATGAATATTAATAGTAACTTATTTCATAATCTGTATCATTAAAAAAAGTGTCTGAAATTGAAATAACAACCAGCTTTTGGGGCAACTATGTGAATGTTAGGGTATGTTCACACGCAGTGTTTTCAGGCGTAATTCGGGCATTTTACGTCTCAAATTATGCCTGAAAAACGGCTCCATTACGCCTACAAACATCTGCCCATTGCTTGCAATGGAATTTACGATGTTCTGTTCCCACGAGCCTTTATTTTACGCGTCGCTGTCAAAATACGGCGCGTAAAATGACGGCTCGTCAAAAAAAGTGCAGGACACTTCTTGGGACGTTTTTTGGAGGTGTTTTTCATTGACTCAATTTAAAAACAGCTCCAAAAACGGCTGTAAAAAACGCGAGTTGCTACAAAAACGTCTGAAAATCAGGAGCTGTTTTCGCCTGAAAACAGCTCCTTATTTTCAGACATTTTTGGTCACTGCGTGTGAACATACCCTAACATTAAGAGCTATTTCAAATCTGCATTGGAGGCTGCGCTATTGTTTCAGGTAAAACCATGGATACCGTGATTGAATACCAACAGAACCTATTAAAGTCAATGGGTTCCGACAGTCACTGGTGTTGTCCGTGGTGAAACGGAATCGGCAATTCTGGTTATTCCCTTATTCTGCTCCACTTGAGAACAACAGAGTAACGACCGCAGATGAAAACTTACCCTAATAATAACAGTAATCATAAAGCTAATAATAAAATCTTAACAGGACGACATAGCTTAAAGTGTAAATACAAAGGTCGGTGGCTCCTAGCTGCGTCTGGTAGTCATAGGTAGAACTGTAATGTATTGAGGGGCATCTTACGGACAGCATAGATGCCTGGAGAAGACACTTCGCACCTGTAACGTTGCCTAAACATTGAAGCGACTCACAGATGACTTACCTAAACGCCAACCATAGTCCCAACTTGTTGTTACAGGGAAGCAGTATTTCTCCTCTGGTCCAAGGATATTCCTTGCTTTTAAGTAGCGATGCCTCCCTTTTTCCTCCTTGGATGTTCCTTGGTAGAGCAGACTTCGTGTTCCAGGACTGACTGGTTTCATCTGGGATTCCATTAGGCCAGTTTTCATTTCATCGCTGTTTCTACCCTCTCGGGGATTGTGGACATCTTGATGAATATCCAAGCAGTTTTTATTATCTATATTTGCCTCAATACTTGAATGAATAATAGTTGGCAGCTTGAAATGATTTTTCACTTTGGGTTTCGATACTAAATGCGGCACAGGCTGTAAGTTCTGTCTATAATGATGCCACCAGTTGATGCGGGTATGGATCTCTTTGAGGTAAGACTCTTTCATAAATTCTTGTTTCTGAGTGGTTAAATTTAACTCCCGAGCCATTGCAGTTTATTCTATCTAGTGTCCTCATGGGCGGATATACTAGGCAATATTGGACTAAACTAACTAAGTTGTATAGTAGGGGAATGTTGACTCTGGAAGAAAAGAAGTAAAAATGACTTATTATTACATTAAAATGAATGAAAATCCAATTATTGTGAAATCTGTTCATTTGTATGAAGACTAATACTGTACATACCGTTTTTGGGGTAGGAGATACCGTTACTTATTTCATCTGTTATGTAGAGATAAGAGTCTTTTCATTGGTATTAACCAGACTGCTGGATGTTATTTGTGTAGCTATGTACTAAGCAGTCTATGTATATACAGATGGACCTCCCTTATAAATGTGTGTGTGTTCACTGGGTACCTTGGTAATGCCTCCTCTTGTGTCACAGCTGGCTGGTTGGTAACCACTAACTTGCAGGCAGAGCATGGGTCATTACTATTGTTGGCATTAGGTTGCCATGGAGATAAGACATAATTGGCACGCTGCATAGTTTCTTAGCACATTATATCTTACTGATAATTCTGTTGATTCATATTTATCAATGCAGCTGAACTCGGTTTCTGGCGCAATTGCATAAAACAAATTGTGTTCAGGCTGAATGGACAGTAAAATGCATAATTTACCATATGGAGCTATGTGATTGCATATATATCTACGACAAAGAGAAAAGTATATCTTTCAATTATACACAACGTGCTTTCAAAATTAATGTTTGACATTCCAAAAACCTATTTCTATACAACACAGATTATGCCTGGTGAGACACGATCCGATAAGTAGATGCAATGAGAAAAGTCTAGTAGAGATGCAGGAGATATATGATCCTGTAAATACATGGTAAGAGATTCCCAGTTACGTGCGACTGCTTCTGATTCATTAGGCTTCTTTGTTAGCAGGCATGGAAATAAAACAGATAAGGCATGCTTCAATTACTTTTATATTTGGATATTTGCGACTTGTAAGAAACCTATAAGGACAGGCCCGGACATGACTTATCCATGTGCATATTGTTTTTGCAGAAGTTCATTACATGACTATCATAACTCCCATCTTTCATTACTACAGTTAAAGGGGTTGGTCCATTTTAGAAACCCCATTTTCTAATACTCAATTGGATGATAATAATAATAATAATAATTTTTATTTATATAGCGCCAACATATTCCGCAGCACTTTACAATTCAGGGGGTAAATTTTATAGACAATATCAGACATTACTTATTGACAAAACTAATTTACAATTCAAACAAGAGGAGTGAGGACCCTGCTCGCAAGAGCTTACAATCTATAAGGAAATAAGGGAGACACAAAGTGTAAAAAATGCTTAAGTACAATGGTCCGGCCATCTTTTATACTTTTATACACATAGGGTAGTACACAAAGCTGCATGAGACGGTCACCAGCCAGTAATTGTGTGTGACGGACATGAGGTGTATTAGGGTGCAAGGAGTGTGGGGGATACTGCTGAATGAGGGGGGCCTCATGACTAATGTAAAAGGGGGGCCAGGGAAAAAAGTTAGATTAGGGAATGTTATAGGCCTGTCTAAAAAGATGTGTTTTCAGGGCACGTCTTAAACTGTGGAAGTTGGGAATTAATCTGAATGTCTGGGGTAACGCATTCCAGAGGACTGATGCAGCACGAGAAAAATCTTGGAGATGGGAGTGGGAGGTTCGGATTATGGAGGATGTTAATCTGAGATCGTTGGCAGAACGTAGCGCGCGAGTAGGGTGGTAGACAGAGATCAGGGAGATGTAAAGAGGTGCAGCACTGTGGAGAGATTTTTGGGTGAGAGTAATAAGTTTGAATTTAAGTCTGAAGGGGATGGGCAACCAGTGCAAAGACTGGCACAGGGTAGAGGCGTTGGTGTAGCGGTTGGTCAGAAAGATGAGCCTGGCTGCTGAATTAAGGATAGATTGGAGAGGGAAGAGTTTAGTGATTGGAAGACCAATTAGTAACGAGTTACAGTAGTCAAGACGAGAGTGAATCAGAGCGACAATGAGAGTTTTGGCTGTTTCCACAGTAAGAAAAGGGCGTTTTCTGGAGATGTGTTTGAGGTGAAAGTGACAGGAGCGTTTAAGTCAATGAATGTGAGGATTAAAGCTAAGATCGGAGTCAAAACTAACCCCGAGACAGCAGGCATGCTGCCTAGGAGTTATGGTAGAGCCACACACTGAGATGGAGACATCAGGTTTAGGTAGGTTAGTAGATGACGGGAACACAAGGAGCTCAGTTTTTGAGGACATGATGTTAGAGACAGCGGATAGACAATTGCTGGTATTTTGTATTACAGCAGGGGTGATGTCATGGGAAGAGATATATAGTTGAGTGTCATCAGCGTAGAGATGGTACTGGAAGCCAAATCTGCTGATGGTTTGTCCAATAGGGGCTGTGTAGAGAGAAATCAGAAGCGGGCCTAGGACTGATCCCTGAGGAACCCCGATAGCAAGGGGAAAAGGAGAAGTAGAACCAGCAAATTATACACTGAATGAGCGGTCAGAGAGGTAGAAAGAAAACCAAGAGAGAGCGGTGTCTTTAAGGCCAATAGAGTGGAGAATGTTAAGTAGGAGTTTGTGGTCTACAGTGTCAAAGGCTGCAGAGAGATCCAGAAGAATTAGGAGAGAGTATTTACCTTTAGATTTAGCCACCAAGAGATCGTTTGAGACTTTAGTAAGGGCAGTTTCTGTGGAGTGTAGAGTGCGGAAACCAGATTGTAAGGGATCAAGAATTGAGTTAGAAGCGAGATAGCAGATAAGGCGAGAGTAGATCAAGCGTTCCAGGAGTTTGGAGATGAAGGGGAGATTAGAGACAGGTCGGTAGATAGCAGCGCTGGATGGGTCAAGAGCTAATTTTTTCAGTAATGGATTTATAACGGCATGTTTAAAAGAGGAGGGAAAGATTCCAGAAGAACGAGAGAGGCTAAAAATTTTAGTCAGGTGACTAGTGCGAGCTGGGGAGAGGGACTGGACGAGATTGTGATACTAAAGGTATGTTCACACGGGCGTTCCGTTCCCACGGGGTATTCTTTACACAACGGTTTTTAAAAACGGCCGCGTAAAAAAATGCCTCGTAAAAAGAAGTGCATGTCACTTCTTCAGCCGTTTTTGGAGCCGTTTTTCATTGACTCAACAGAAAAACAGCTCCAAAATTATTTGTATAAAGCTGCTAGATGCTTAAAAACGGCTGATAATCAGGAGCTGTTTTCCCTTGAAAACAGCTCCGTATTTTCAGCCGTTTTTGGAGCTGTTTTTCTATTGGGTCAATGAAAAACGGCTCCAAAACGGCTCAAGAAGTGACATGCACTTCTTTCTACGCGCCGTATTTTGAAAATGAGGTGTAAAATAATGACCCGCTTCCGATTTTTCAGCCGTTTTTCGGCCCATTTGCGCATTCAGCCGAAGTTTATTAATAAATGTTGGGTATTGTTGCACCCACTACAAAGGTAGCGTGGCGTTAGTACAGGGGGCATTGTACATACACTACCGTTCAAAAGTTTGGGGTCACCCACACAATTTTGTGTTTTCCATGAAAACTCACACTTATATTTATCAAATGAGTTACAAAATGACTAGAAAATATAGTCAAGATATTGACAAGGTTAGAAATAATGATTTTTATTTGAAATAATAATTTTCTCCTTCAAACTTTGCTTTCGTCAAAGAATGCTCCATTTGCAGCAATTACAGCATTGCAGACCTTTGGCATTCTAGCTGTTAATTTGCTGAGGTAATCGGGAGAACTTTCACCCCATGGTTCCAGAAGCCCCTCCCACAAGTTGGATTGGCTTGATGGGCACTTCTTGCGTACCATACGGTCAAGCTGCTCCCACAACATCTCTATGGGGTTGAGATCTGGTGACTGCGCTAGCCACTCCATTACAGATAGAATACCAGCTGCCTGCCTCGTCCCTAAATAGTTCTTGCATGATTTGGAGGTGTGCTTTGGGTCATTGTCCTGTTGTAGGATGAAATTGGCTCCAATCAAGCGCGGTCCACAGGGTATGGCATGGCGTTGCAAAATGGAGTGATAGCCTTCCTTATTCAAAATCCCCTTTACCTTGTACAAATCTCCAACTTTACCAGCACCAAAGCAACCCCAGACCATCACATTACCTCCACCATGCTTGACAGATGGCGTCAGGCACTCTTCCAGCATCTTTTCAGTTGTTTTGCGTCTCACAAATGTTCTTCTGTGTGATCCAAACACCTCAAACTTCGATTCGTCTGTCCATAACACTTTTTTCCAATCTTCCTCTGTCCAATGTTTGTGTGCTTTTGCCCATATTAATCTTTTCCTTTTATTAGCCACTCAGATATGGCTTTTTCTTTGCCACTCTGCCCTGAAGGCCAGCATCCCGGAGTCGCCTCTTCACTGTAGACGTTGACACTGGCGTTTTGCGGGTACTATTTAATGAAGCTGCCAGTTGAGGACATGTGAGGCGTCTATTTCTCAAACTAGAGACTCTAATGTACTTGTCTTGTTGCTCAGTTGTGCAGCGGAGCCTCCCACTTCTCTTTCTACTCTGGTTAGAGCCTGTTTGTGCTGTCCTCTGAAGGGTGTAGTACACACCGTTGTAGGAAATCTTCAGTTTCTTGGCAATTTCTCGCATGGAATAGCCTTCATTTCTAAGAATAAGAATAGACTGTCGAGTTTCACATGAAAGCTCTCTTTTTCTAGCCATTTTGAGAGTTTAATCGAACCCACAAATGTAATGCTCCAGATTCTCAACTAGCTCAAAGGAAGGTCAGTTTTATAGCTCCTCTAAACAGCAAAACTGTTTACAGCGGTGCTAACATAATTGCACAAGGGTTTTCAAGAGTTTTCTAATCATCCATTAGCCTTCTAACACAGTTAGCAAACACAATGTACCATTAGAACACTGGAGTGATGGTTGCTGGAAATGGGCCTCTATACACCTATGTAGATATTGCATTAAAAACCAGACGTTTGCAGCTAGAATAGTCATTTAGCACATTAACAATGTATAGAGTGTATTTCTGATTTAATGTTATCTTCATTGAAAAAAACTGTGCTTTTCTTTAAAAAATAAGGACATTTCTAAGTGACCCTAAACTTTTGAATGGTAGTGTAGTAGGCAACTGTAGAGAATTTTCCGGGACTATACAGAATTTACAGAGATCGTCCACAGGGGGGCTGCGTCATTGTATCGTCCACAGGGGGGCTGCATGGTTGTATCGTCCACAGGCAGGGGGGCTGTAAATAGCGTCTAGGTGAACATGTGACCTTCCTTTGGCTGTTTTCAGGAGGTTGGGACAAAAAAAAAGCCTGCCAAATGAAATTCATCAGTTTTTTTAACGGCCATGGAAAACGGATGTCAAACAGCCATTAAAAACGGACTGGAAATGGAAGGAAATTTAGAGACACACTGATGCAAAATGGGCGTGAAAAACTGACAGTTGATCAGTTTTTAATGGCCATTTTTTTCCACTGTCGTGTGAATGTAGCCTTAGGCCTTTTTCACATGACAGTGATAAACGGCCGAGTGACAGTCGTTCTTTCAACGGCCGTTTTCAGAACAATGATGTGCTATGAGTGCATTTACACGGCTGTTTTTTTTAACAGCCCGTGAATAATGGTCGTCAAAAAATAGGACACGTCCTATTTTTGGCCGTTTTAATGGCCTGACGGCACCCATAGAAGTCAATGGATCAGCTTTTAACGGCTGTCAATACATGTAACAACCGTTAAAAACGGATCTGTGACATGGGGATTTGCAAGAGAACTGACGTCATCGCGCCGCCTTCACAGATCCCGTGAGACTAGCGACCAGACGACAGCACTGAACCTGTGAAGACGAGGGACCTTACCTGAAGAAGACATGTCTGTAGGGCATTCATGTCGGCTGTGTTACCTAGTTTTTACGGTTTAAAAAAGAAACATGACCATCAAGTTCAACCAGGGGATAGAAAGTGGAAGTAAAAGATTTCTACACATAGGAGCGAATATTTTTTTGTTCCAGGAAATAATCTCAGCCTTTTTTTAAAGCCATCTACTGTCCCTGCTGTGACCAGCTCCTGCGGTAGACTATTCCATAGATTCACAGTTCTCACAGTAAAGGCTTGTCGCCTCTGCAGGTTTAACCTTTTTGTCTCCAGACGGAGGGAGTGCCCCCTTGTTTTTTGAGGGGGTTTTACATGGAACGGGATTTCACCATATTTTTTCTATGTGCCATTAATATATTTATATAAGTTAATCATGTCCCCCCTTAGTCGTCTTTTTTCAAGGCTAAATAGGTTTAATTCTATTAATCTTTCCTCATAACTTAGATTCTCCATGCCCCTTATTAGCTTCATTGCTCTTCTTTGTATTTTTTTTCTAACTCCAGGGCATCCTTTCTATGAACTGGAGCCCAGAACTGAACTGCATATTCTGGATGAGGCCTCACTAATGCTTTGTAATGTGGTAATATTACATTTATTGTGTGGTAACACATACAGGGAGGCTGTGGGGCATCACATACAGGGAGGCTGTGGGGCATCACATACAGGGAGGCTGTGGGGCATCACATACAGGGAGGCTGTGGGGCATCACATACAGGGAGGCTGTGGGGCATCACATACAGGGAGGCTGTGGGGCATCACATACAGGGAGGCTGTGGGGCATCACATACGGGGGGTCTGTAAATAGTGTCTAGGTGAACATGTGACCTTCCTTTGGGTGTTTTCAGGGGGATGGGACAAAAAAAGCCTGACCAATGAAATTCAGTTTTTTTAATGGCCATGAAAAACTGATGCAAAACAGATGTCAAAGGCCATTAAAAACTGACAGACAGACTGGAAATGGATGAAAATTTAGAGACACTAATGCAAAACGGCCATAAAAAACTGACAGTTGATCAGTTTTTAATGGACATTTTTTTTCACTGTCGTGTGAATATAGCCTTATGCTACATTCACACGACAGTGAAAAACGTCCGTCGCACGGTCGTTTTCAGAATAGAGTTCTATGGGTGTATTCACACTGCCGTTTTTTGGACGGCCCGTGAGAAAAATAGGACATGTCGGCCCCACAGCTCCCATAGAAGTCGATGGATCAGTTTTTACCGGCTGGTAAAAACTGATCCTGGCCGAGGATTCCCCACACATCACGCTACTTTGAGCGCTGAGCAAAGGGAAGCCCTTGACATTACTATCCATATATGGACAGTGATGTCGGGCTTTCAAATGTGGAGTCTCCAGTCAGAGCATCGCGAGATCTCTGGCCGGGCACTCGTCTCCCCAGACCCCCCCCATATAGATAATGGCACCCCCTCCCCCCTGTAGATGGCACTCCCACCCCACCCCTTCAGATAGCGCCGCTGTAGCTCCTTGAAGGAGCGGAATCCCCGGCCTACGCTATGGCCAGGGGATTCAGCTACTGGAGAAGCCCCTGGCGTTACTGTCCATATATGGACATTGACGTCAGTGGCTACCTCTGGAGCCCCCTGCCAGAGTGGAATCCCCGGCCGATGCTCTGGTCAGGGAATTCCGCTACTGGAGAAGCCCCCGGCGTCACTGTCCATATATGGACAGAGACATTAGGGGCTCCCTCTAGGAGTTAAATCCCCGACCAGAGGGATTCCGCTCCTACAGGGAGCTACAGTGCCTCTATCTATGGGGGTGCCGCTATCTACATGTGGGGGTGCTACTATCTACATGGGCACTGCATGGGGGCCTGACTATCTACAGGGGACACGGTTGTGCTATCTACATGGGCACTATGGTACTATGTGGGCACTATCGACAGTGGCACTATCTACAGGGTCATTGCAGTACTATCTACATGGGCACTGTGGTGTTTTCACGGGGTTTGGATAATAAAACCAACAAATTAAATCCATCCGTTTTTTTTTAACGGCCATGAAAAACGAATGACAAACGGCCATTAAAAACGGACAGACGAAATAGATAAAAATTTGGATTCACACTGATGCAAAATGGCCATGAAAAACTGACAGTTGATCAATTTTTAATGGCCATTTTTTTTCACTGTCGTGTGAATGTAGCCTTAGTGCCGCAGACCCGTTTTCCAGCAATCATTGAGGATGTTGGCTGGTTTGAGAATCATTTTTAATGCTAAAATACCACATTACTTATTGTAACCATAGTTTATAGTACAAAACATAAAAAACAACTGCACATGTAAACCCAGATTATGATATCATGGCGAGGTCTGTGGTAGGAGCGATGGATCTGCTTCCTGAACAGATCTACTTCATAAGAGGACACTGATAAATGAAATATATGTTACTTGTGTGGACAAGACTGAAGAAGGTGCAATACGTCAGCGCTGAATTCTTCATACACGCACTTTGTTTTCAGTAAAGATGGAAATGTTAGCATACGGCTGAGCCTCGTGAAGATCAAACAAGCAAAGACCAGTCTAAAGTCAATTCCAGTGTTTGTGTCTTTATTGAATCTATTCAACAACAAAGATTTCACAAGGGGAAACAAGAGCACGAAATCCAAAGTATAAGGTATATCCATAAGATCTGCCATACACCAGATCAGCCAGAATACAGTCACTTTTTATATCCCACTTATTTATATTTAGAGTATTTGGAAATATGTATTTGGGTCAGTTACGCTTTGTTTTCTGAAGACTGGAGACAACTTGAGAGGCATTCATATAGAATTTATAATGAAACATCTGAAGTAACATACAGCGCAGATGCGGCAGAAGAATCAAAGGGATATTCCAATGACAGCCGTCAACGCGACATACCGTAAGATCACACGGGTGGGGTCTGAAATAAGTGGCTCCCCCCAACATCCGGAGGTCTCACTCACACGTCAGTATTTGTAAGCCAAAACCGGGAGTGGAAGAAGAAGTACAATGGAAAGATTCGTACCTCTTCCATATTATGGATCGACTGCTGCTTTTGGCTTACAAACACTGATGCAAGAATACAGACGAAAGCACCGTCGTGTGAAAGTGGCATATAGGAGAGAACTGGTAGGTTTTTTTTTTTAACTCCCATAAACTAGAATATAAGCCAAGTACACCATAATACCGATCGTAGGAATAAATAAAACACGATAAAAGGAAAACGAGAATGACATTTTTCTAGTAAGCGGTCATTGCATACAGTATCATGTAGAAAGGAAGTTACACAACACCACTATACGGACGGGCATCGTATGGTTAAGCATATTCCAACTATCGGAGGTCATCCGAGGTAAACATGCCCTTAGCTCTGCGTAGTATGGAGTCCTTGTTGGCATCATACGGGTGCTCTTTAGATGGGATTTCAAGCACAGCTGGAATGGAGATATTGTGCGCATCGATAGCATGCCGGATCATCTCAGCAATGAACTGGTTGATCAGTATAATCCCAATATCATCACGCTGTAGAAAACTCCTGGGCAAGGGGGGAAAAAAAATAAAAAATAAAAGAACTGTTATTGACTCAATTATACGAACAGGCTGCCATAACTCAAGTGGCACAGTGTGACCTACAAATGGTGTGCTACTGCCACTTTAAGTAACATCCGGAATGGGGTAAATAGGAGCATCTAAGATACAACGGGCCTTATGTATGAGGCCTCCTTCACATCTGCGTCCGGTATTTCCGTTGCTCTGCTCCACCACAGGAGCAGAGAAACACAAATAGCGGAAGCAGCAGATCCTGATGGATCTTAGGTTTTGCCTGGTTTCCGCCATAATGTCTGTTGTATTGCCAGACAAAAATCGCACAGCATGCTGCCCCTTAAGGGTACATTCACACGCAAACTCAAACTTCTGAAAATACGGCGCTGTTTTCAAGGGAAAACCGCTCCTGATTTTCAGACGTATTTTTAGCCACTCACGATTTTCGCGGCCGTTTTTGGAGCTGTTTTCTAGAGTCAATGAAAAACAGCTCCAAAAATGTCCCAAGAAGTGACCTGCACTTCTTTTTCGCAGCCGTTTTTTTACGCGGCCGTTTTTCAAAACGGCCACGTAAAAAAACGGCCAGTCGGAACACAACGCCGTTTTTCCCATTGAAAACAATTAACAGATGTTTGGAGGCGTCCTGCTTTCAAATTTTTCGGCCGTTTGCGGCCGAAAATATGCCGTGTGAACATATCCTAACAGAGCCTCCAACACAGATGTGAACAAAGCCTTAAGCTTGTGCGTCATCTGAGCAGTAGACCAGAATGAGGGAGCGAATCTGTGCTGTATTACCCAACACGGTGCACATCTATAGGGGAATACAGCCCATCCTACTGAACAAAAACTGTACGTTGCTCACAAAGGGTATGTTCACACGCAGTGACCAAAAACTTCTGAAAATACGGAGCTGTTTTCAGGCGAAAACAGCTCCTGATTTTCAGACGTTTTTGTAGCAACTCGTGTTTTTCGCCACGTATTTTACGGCCGTTATTGGAGCTGTTTTTCAATGGAGTCAATGAAAAACGGCTCTAAAAACTTCCCAAGAAGTGACATGCACTTCTTTTTCGCAGGCGTCTTTTTACTCACCATATTTTGACAGCGACGCGTAAAATTACACCTCGTGGGAACAGAACACCGTAAAACCCATTGAAAGCAATGGGCAGATGTTTGTAGGCATAATGGAGCCGTTTTTTCAGGCGTAATTTGAGGCGTAAAATGCCCGAATTACGTCTGAAAACAGTGTGTGTGTGTGTGTGTGTGTGTGTGTGTGTGTGTGTGTGTGTGTGTGTGTGTGTGTGTGTGTACATACCCTCATACTGAAAAAAAAAATAACAGAAACATAAGTGTAGTAACAATAATATACAGGCTACTATTTGCTAACAAGAATTTGCTAACGCCCCGAATACGCCTACAAAAATCTGCCCATTGCCTGCAATGGGATTTACGATGTTCAGTTCCCACGAGCCTTTATTTTACGCGTCGCTGTCAAAATACGGTGCGTAAAATGACGGCTCGTCAAAAGAAGTGCAGGACACCTCCTGGGACGTTTTTGGAGCCGTTTTTCATTGACTCCATTGAAAAACAGCTCCAAAAACGGCAGTAAAAAAAGTCTGAAAATCAGGAGCTGTTTTCGCCTGAAAACAGCTCCGTATTTTCAGACGTTTTTGGTCACTACGTGTGAACATACCCGAACACTTTTTGAAGAATAAACGGGTCAAAGAACCCTAAATAAACCTGATTAATGGAAGGCACATTTCCTTGGCTGAATGCCATGCTTTTAATACAATGAAAACTGGCAAAATCATTGGCGTACAATCCCCAATGCCAGAAATTCCCAATAGCTGAATAATAAACCTGCGGAGTTGCAGACTGTCACTAGTTATTACCTCCATATCAGCAGAATCAAGACTATAATGGCAGCCCATATACTATAATGCACTGCAGACACATTCTATGAGGTCATAACGTGAGGCAAATCTGTAGGGCAAGTGGCAATAACATTACATTAGGGAACTCCGTGTTAGGGGGGATTCACACGAACGTGTATTCGGTCCGTGCGGGCCACGTGGTTTTCACGCGCCACGCACAGACCAATGCAAGTCTATGGGGCAGTACAGACAGTCCGTGCTTTTTGCGCAGCGTTTGTCAGCTGCGCAAAAAACGCGACATGTTCAATACCTCCGCGTATTTCGCGCATCACGCACCCATTGAAGTCAATGGGTGCGTGAAAACTTCCGTGCGAACCGACTGAAACAGCGCACCAGCTGCCAAAAGGATGAATGTAAACAGAAAAGCACCAAGTGCTTTTCTGTTTCCAAACATCCAAACGGAGTGTCTTTTTAGATGAGCGAACCCGGAGAACCGAACCGAACTTCACCGGGTTCGGCCGAACTCGTTTTGGCCGAACCCGACAAAAAAATTTCCGGTACGTGACGTCAGGAGATAGTCACTGTCCAGGGTGCTGAAAGAGTTAAACTGTTTCAGCACCCTGGACAGTGACTTCCGATCCCAATATACATGAACCTGTAAAAAAAAAAAAACTAAGTTCTCACTTACCGATAACTCCCGGCTTCTTCCTCCAGTCTGACCTCCCGGGATGACAATTCAGTCCAAGTGACAGCTCCAGCCAATCACAGGCCAAGCACAGGCTGCAGCGGTCACATGGACTGCCGCGTCATACAGGGAGGTGGGGCCCGATGTCAAGAGAGGCGCGTCACCAAGGGCGCGTCACCAAGGCAACGGCCGGGAAGTTCTCAGTAAGTACGAACTTTTTCTTTTTTTTTTAACAGGTTGCTGTATATTGTGTTCGGCATTCACTGTCGAGGGTGCTGAAAGAGTTACTGCCGATCAGTTAGCTCTTTCAGCACCTTGGACAGTGACGGGCGTCGACTAGCCTCATCTCTATGATGGCGGCTGCGCGAAAATCACGCAGCCGCGCATCAGACACGGATGACACACGCAGCTGTCAAATGGTTTTTGCGCGCGCAAAACGCCGCGTGGTTTGCGCGCGCAAAAACGCAACGTTAGTCTGAATCTGCCCTTACCGTGTACAGCGAAGCTGCTGGACACCTGCTGTGAGGTGAACTACAATTCTGGAGAAAAGTCTCCTGACCAGCGGGGATCCCGGAGGTCGGACACCCTCCAATAATAATGTTATGGCATATCTTAGCAATACACCATAACATTATATGTCAGCAATACCCCTTTCTATACAGCGTGCTATAAAAGTGTTTACCGCCCCATTCTGTAACCAAACGGCATGGGCACAGGAGCCCGCAACATCAGCATCTGGTGTCAGCCTAGGGCCTAATACACTGCAATACAGTAGAAATTATGGTAGTGATCCTAGTTAAAGTCCAGTAGGGATTTTGACCCTCTGAGTGAATGTTTGTTAACACTTGCATGGTATCGTACTTTGTTGCAGAATTTTGGTACAAATTTTGCAACCGAAATTCTGCCCCAAATGCCCAATGTGTGAATCCACACTAACGGGTTAAAGACCGCACAGGTTGATATAACGGAGGCGGCGTGGGGTAAGGACACCACAGCACAGAACGATGATGTTTTTAGTAAACAGGCTCTCTGCTTTGTATAGAAACATCCAGCCATTACCAGGGTGGAACATCCGCAGGCCGGGATCTAGTCACAGCTCATGTGATCACCAAAAAGGGGAACAGTAGAAACGTGAAATCCTGAAGACTCCTCCAGAAGTACTGAACCTACAAACAATGCCAGGATTTATACAGGATTAGACTCCCACAGGATAGGAGATGAAGGATTGTCGGGACCCTCACTGATCACTAGAACAAAGGTCCTGACCCCCCCCCCCCCCCCCCTCACTGTACAATTGTAGTCCTGCATGAACCCTGCCTATACATTCAATGTCTACGGTGCTGACAGAACCAAATGAGCCCCATCCTTGTGATCAGTGGGGGTAACAGCGATGGGGTCTCCCCCGTGATCACACATCACCGATCCTGTGGCTAGGTGATAAATATCCTTAGTGGGACAACCCCTTTAATGCTTCAAAGGGTTTTTTTTTTCTAACAACATTTATCTGAGGCCACTGTTCCATACATCTTCTCCCAATGTTGTTACGCACAGTAAATTTCCACTAATCCGGCATTGACAGATAATGGATTATTAAATATCTGCACACTAACATCTCCCTCGCCCTAATGTTAAAGGAGTATTCACAGGACATGCCATAAACCTCTGACAGATGGGCCACCACCTATCAGGAGAATGGGGGTCCAATTAGTGGAGGTTAGGAGATCCTCTTCCTGTCATTAGGGGATATATATATATATATATATATATATATATATATATATATATATATATATATAAAAAGGAAAATCCTGCCTGATTCCAGGACACAGATGAAGTCCTTGTCACAGCTGCGCTGATCAGCCCCTGTATATAAGTCCGGCTATTGTCCGCTGTTCACACTGATATAAACACGTCCTTATATCGCGTACAGCGTCTCACCTGAATGTCTCCTCGATTTCCGTTATGCTCGTCTCCTTCTCCACCACCAGGAAATTTGGCTTCCGATTCTTGTTAAGCTCCCCGATTCCTCCGAGCAAGAAGCCGGTGCAGGTGTCCTCATCACCGATCACCGCGATCAGTTTACCACGTAGTAAGCCGCCCGCCATGTTCGCTCCCTGGTTGTATCAGCTGACAGCAAACACACAGCAAGCTAGACCCGAGCTCCTGCCTGTCATGTGACTCCGGCCGGATACGTCAGCTGACACGGGGCGGGGCTCTATGTGCTGCGTAGTTCTGACTGGGCGAGCGTGTGTGAAGGTCAAACTGTAGAGCCGGCTGTGTATATAGATACACACACACACAGTGGACTAGGGTCACGGTCACCTCTGTAATGCTTCTTCCCTATGTCACAGTATGTGTCTAATGTCAGGGGGAATGTACCAATACAAGTTATTAGAATTGCTGGTTATTTCTAGTACCTCAAGAAAATCTAAATACAGGTAGAATTCATGTCATGGCAGACGAGTTCTCGTATAATATCACGAATTACAGGAAGTGAAGTACATGGAGGACAAGGGGCCACTGCTTTCCACCCGCACACCAGGTCACAGCGTCTAGATACCTGTTGCCCCCTCCTTTTAGGAGCTTGGCATGACCAATGAGGGTATGTTCACACTACAGCGTCCGTAACGGCATGTGCAAGCGCTTGAACGCCGCGTCCATTACGGACGTAATTGGCGCTGCTTTTCATTGGAGTCACGGAGTCTTTTGACAGCGGCGCGTAAATATACGCCTCGTGTGAACAGACAAACGTCAGCCCATTGCTTTCAAGCCGCAATTTCGGACGTAATTCGGGACTAAAACGCCCAAATTACGTCCGTAAATAGTGTGTGTGAACATACCCTTAAGGGTATGTGCACACGACAACGCCAAATACGCCTGAAATTACGGAGCTGTTTTCAGGCGAAAACAGCTCCTGAATTTCAGATGTAATTGCTCATACTCGCGTTTTTCGCGGCGTCAATTACAGACGTAATTAGAGCTGTTTTTAATGGAGTCAATGAAAAACGGCTCCAATTATGTCCCAAGAAGTGACATGCACTTCTTTGACGCGAGCGTCTTTTTACATGCCGTCTTTTGACAGCGGCGCGTAAAAAAAAAGCCTGTGCACAGAACATCGTAACCCCATTGATTTCAATGGGCAGATGTTTGCCGACGATTTGGAGCCGTATTTTCGGACGTAATTCGAGGTGTAAAACGCCCGAATTACGTCCGTAAATCGGGCGTGTGAACATACCCTAACGCTGCTCTCACCCTTCAAATGGTAGTGCCATACAGTACCTAAAGCACACAGCCATATAATACTATCAACCATAGTGCCCATCATAGAGTGTCACATCAGTGCCCCTAGAACTGTACATACCTTCCAACCGTCCCGCGATTGCGTTTTCGGGGGGCGCGATGAGCTGTTAGAGGGGGTCACCCCCTCTTTCTAACGATTTAAATGCTGCGGTCGGTATTGACCGCGGCATTTAACGAGTTAAACTAGCGGGATCGCGCCCAAGCGCAATGCCGCTAGTTAGGCCTCATTTACACCTGTGCGTTTTGCGCGCGCAAAAAACGCAGCGTTTTGCGTGCGCAAATGGCACTTGACAGCTCCGTGTGTCATCCGTGTATGATGCGCGGCTGCGTGATTTTCGCGCAGCCGCCATCATAGAGATGAGGCTAGTCGACGTCAGTCACTGTCCATGGTGCTGAAAGAGTTAACTGATCGGCAGTAACTCAGCACCCTCGACAGTGAATTCCGATCACCATATCGAGTAACCTGTTTAAAAAAAAAGAGGTTCGTACTTACCGAGAACTTCCCGGCCGTTGCCTTGGTGATGCGTCCTTGGTGACGCGCCTCTCTTGACATCTGGCCCCACCTCCCTGGATGACGCAGCAGTCCATGTGACCGCTGCAGCCTGTGCTTGGCTTGTGATTGGCTACAGCTGTCACTTGGACTGAATTGTCATCCCGGGAGGTCAGACTGAAGGAAGAAGCCGGGAGTTATCGGTAAGTCAGAACTTTTTTTTTTTTTACACGTTCACGTATATTGGAATCGGAAGTCACTGTCCAGGGTGCTGAACCAGTTTAACTCTTTCAGCACCCTGCACAGTGACTGTCTCCTGCCGGGTTTGGTCAAAACTAGTTCGGCCGAACCCGGTAAAGTTCGGTTCGCTCATGTCTAAGACACTCCGTTCGGATGTTTGTAAACAGAAAAGCACGTGGTGCTTTTCTGTTTAGGCTGGGTTCACACGTGGCGGAATTTCACTTAAATTCCGCTGCGGACACTCCGCAGCGTTAATCCGCAGCGGAGCCGTTTGTCCATTGACTTACACTTTAATTTAGCAGTGTTCGTTTAGACGAGGCGTAAAATTCCGCTGCGGAGCATAGGCTGCGGAGCGGAATTTGGTGTCCGCAGCATGCTCTGTCTGTTGCGGAGCAGTGGCGGACTCATGGCGGAATTTCTCCATTGACTTCAATGGAGATTCTAAGTTCCGCAATGAAGTCCGCAGCTGTCATGCACATGTTATGTGTGCTGCGGATGCGTCTTGCTTTTTTGACATGACATTTCTTCATTCTGGCTGGACCTATGTATTTCTAGGTCTACAGCCAGACTGAGGAAGTCAATGGGGCTCCCGTGATTACGGGAGCGTTGCTAGGAGACGTCAGTAAATAGTCACTGTCCAGGGTGCTGAAAGAGTTAAGCGATCGGCAGTAACTGTTTCTGCACCCGGGACAGTGACCACCGATCCCAATATACAGCAACCTGTAAAAAAATATAAGTTCATACTTACCGAGAACTCCCTGCTTCTGTCTCCAGTCCGGCCTCCCAGGATGACGTTTCAGTCTAAGTGACGGCTGCAGCCAATCACAGGCTAATAACAGGCTGCAGCGGTCACATGGACTGCCGCGTCATCCAGGGAACCGGGCTGGATGCCGAAGGAGGGACGCGTCACCAAGACAACGGCCGGTAAGTATGAATTTCTTTGACTTTCACAAGGGAAAGTGCTGTCCCTTCTCTCTATCCTGCACTGATAGGGAGAAGGGAAGTACTTTTACCGCAGTCCGCAGCAGCTAGTCCGCATCAATTTACTGCACATTTTGTGCAGATCCGCAGCAGAATCTGCAACGCAGATTCTGTGCGGCATTGATGCGGACAGTTGCGGAGGAAATCCGCCACGTGTGGTCATGCCCTTACATTCAGTTTGACAGCTCTTGCGCGAGTCACGCAGTTCGCACGGAAGTGCTTCCGTGCGACCTTCGTGGTTTTCACGCACCCATTGTGGGGACAGCTACAGGGGCATTATGCTGGGTGGAAGCACTAATGGCTCATTATACTGTATGGAGGCCTGCTATGGGGGCATTATTCTGTGTGGGGAGGCACTAAAGGGGCATTATACTGTGTGGGGAGGCACTAAAGGGGCATTATACTGTGTAGGGAGGCACTAAAGGGGCATTATACTGTGTAGGGGCCCACAGTCTTGCCTCTCTGTTTCTCTTTGACAGCAATGTCACACGAAGTGGTCGTCTCATGTTATATTCCGTCTGTGCTAAGGAATGACGAGTTGTGTATTTGGACACGTTAGTTGGAGCATCAGCGTTGTATTCGGCTGCAATTTTCTTGTCCGTGCACCGCGTTTGTCAGAATGATTCTCGACATCCTCCTCTGATCCCTTGTGTAGACGAGTTGTTGACCTCCACAGAATCCCCTTTCGCTGGATGTTTTTCCCTGATCACACAATTCTCGGTATACCCTTGACACCGTTGCATGAGAGACTCCCACAGCGTTGGTAGTTTGTGAATACACTTAAGGCTTATAAAAGGCCACTGCTCTTGCCTGTCGGGGTACAATTTGCTTTGAGGCCATGTGTGAGAGAAATGCCGCCCCAGTAAAGTGACTTTCATTTGCAATTCAATTCCTGGTCTCTGTGTCATATTTTTGCAACTAGTCCAACCTTAGGCCTGCTCCACTCCCTGGCCCCATTACAGCTCTGATATGAATGGAAGTCATGATACCAATCTGAACAGAGCTTAAAGAGGCTCTGTCACCAGATTTTGCAGCCCCTATCTGCTATTGCAGCAGATCGGCGCTGCAATGTAGATTACAGTAACGTTTTTATTTTTAAAAAACGAGCATTTTTGGCCAAGTTATGACCATTTTTGTAGTTATGCAAATGAGGCTTGCAAAAGTCCAAGTGGGCGTGTTTAAAAGTAAAAGTCCAAGTGGGCGTGTATTATGTGCGTACATCGGGGCGTGTTTACTACTTTTACTAGCTGGGCGTTGTGTATAGAAGTGTCATCCACTTCTCTTCAGAACGCCCAGCTTCTGGCAGTGCAGACACCGCGTGTTCTCGAGAGATCACGCTGTGACGTCACTCACAGGTCCTGCATCGTGTCAGACGAGCGAGGACATCGGCACCAGAGGCTACAGTTGATTCTGCAGCAGCATCGGCGTTAGCAGGTAAGTCGATGTAGCTACTTAACTGCAAACGCTGATGCACAAGAAAATGGCGCCGGACGTCGCTCGGCCGAAGACCTTCAATTTGGACTGTGTGGGAGCGGCGCATGCACCGTTCCCACACAGACGGCGTACAGCATAGTGGATGGAACGGGCCCCGTTCGCATTCACTATGGGGCTGTATTTGCCGTATTCCATGTCTGTATGTGTCGTTAATCGACACATACAGAGAAGGAAAAAATAATGGCAGCCCCCAATAGGGAACAAAAAGTGAAAAAATAAAAAAAAGTAAAACACAAACACACAAATAAACAAAAAAAATTTTCATAAAACACTAAAAGCAAATTGATATAATTTTTTTTTATTTCGCGACACTCGTCCTTTAAAGACATTACTGTATCCAATGAAGAAAGTAAAGCAGGCCTTTCCCAGGAAAGCTCAAGTAAGTACTTCTGCCAGATGATACTCAGTTACAGCTAAACATCATAAGCAGATACACATCCCCTTTCATTGGACACCACCGTGAATTGGGTTTCCAATAATTGCTTTCTAAATCCTCAGTAAATCCACACATGTATTTTACTATGGATTTTGGAAGCCTACTAGAATTACTTTGTTGTGCAAACATGGTACATTTTTCATTCTCATTCACACTCACACAATTAGACCTCATGCACATATCATATCACACAAATCTCAAATTTGACACCTATAGAAAGTTATGAGTCTGTGCAGTTTTCTAACACAGGTACACAGAGGTTTTTTTCAGGGATGCTGCAACAGATGCTGGATTTAGGAAGTTTTGCTTCTAGGGGAGAATATGGCATCTAAAATAGGCACCATACTGTGGCACACTGAGTACTTACAGGGTCATAGCCTAGCATGAACCCTAACACCAATTTTGTGGGAAACCAATTAGCCTATCAGCATAGAGAACTCTACTTATATTACGTCACTGTGTTGGAAACTAGGACCTTAAAACTCATTCAGACGAACACTTTTTATGTCTGGGTGCTGTCCGAGTGTAGAACAGACAGCACTCGGACTGAACACTGACACATTAAAGTTAATGGGCCAATTCAGACAGTTTTTTTTCACTGATCATCCGTTCGTGATAAAAAAAATTGCAGGATGCTCTTTCTTTGTTCGTTTTTACGCAGGAATGACCCATAGAAGTCAATGGTCTGCGTGAAAATGGAGGCCACGCGGATGCCATTAGTTGGGTTCTATTTTTCACAGATGGTTGCCTGAAGACACTTGAAAAATGAAACTAGAAAGTAGAACCAGAGAAGTGCGGTCTTGAATTAAAACATGGTCAGAAGCCAAAAATATGCATGATAAATAGCTCACAATGCTCACTATGCTATAGGCAATATAAAATTGTGGTTTTGCGGTCATGTGACTGTCCTGGGGGTATTTTCAGTGGGTTGGGACAATTGAGGACATTCTCCACACTGATGCCATCCAGATGGACCAAACTGAAGGCAAACACAGATAAAATTGATTCAGGATTGTCAGTTTTTCATGGACTGAAATTGGACGTGTTTAACAACGATCCTCTGAATAAAATAACAGTGCTAACCACTGAGCCACTGTTCATTCTGCTTCGCTATGTTCACACCTGCATCGGGGTTTTCCGTTGCTCTGCTCTGTCAGAGGAGCAGAACAAGGGAAAACCGTAAGCAAAGGTTCCGTTGCTCCACGGACACCACCAGTAGCCGACAGAACCCACTGACTTTAATGGGTCCCGTTGGCTTTCCATTGGGGTATCCGTGGTTTTACCGTAAACAAAAGCGTAGCATGCTGTTCTATTGTCTCCGGTAATTTCCTCTAACGGAGCCTCCATCACAGATGTGAACAGGGTCTTACATATTTTATTTGGTAGAAAATATAAAATATCCCATAATTGATCCCGTATGCTACTCAATTCACAATCAGATACTGAAACTGCATGGAAATAGAAAAATTATATATATATAAATATATAAATATATATATATGGGAATGAGAGTTTTACAAATCTCATTAAGTACAGTAAAAAATAGCGTAGTACCGTGTTAGCCAGAAACAATATGCAATGTTAAATACTTTTGTTTCAAAAAAGACAAAAGTATTGTCGGTATGAGTTGTATTGCCCCGGCTTATCTTAATGATGTATCACCTCATGTACTAATTGTCTTTGTGTAACATCTAAATGTTGTGCTTTTTTCTAAGTCATTCATTTGTAAACTGCCTGAAGAAGGGGCCTCTGTGCTCTGAAAGCCGCATATAGAACTTTTATGGTTAGCCAATAAAGGTATCATACCTTCTATACTTTTGTCTTTTTTGACACAAAAGTATTTAACATTACAAATCTCATTGAAATAATTGTATAATATCTGTGAACGCTGCAGTTATCAACCTGTACAAAAATGGCAACTTAACCTTTGGCACCCCTATGCTTCCATATAGTGCTCATGCACTACACATACAGCATAGGTAAATTCCAGATATAGTACACATACAGCACCTTCACAGCACAGTCAGTATGGGAGAAGACACTTATATATAATAGGATTCTGTCTCAGGTCCTACTATTAATAATGTCCCTCCATTTTATGCTGTTTAACATTCAGCATGTAAGTTCCTATCAATATGTACAACTGAGTTACTGAGGAGTGTCAATTTTTTGTCTGAGGGGTATTGATTCCTGGGCAAGTTTTAGGGAGTGGCAAACTGGGAAGGGCCCCATTTCCTGGACTCAACCACCTGGAGCAAAGGGACTTTGCCATTACTCCTACACTGCTCTGGACCAAGCAGGGGGGCCCACCACATCTTATTGCCCAGGGCCCATTATCTATAAAACCGGTCCTGATTGATTCACAGGTTTGGTACCTTTTTGATAAACCCAGAAATGTGTTCATTAAAAATTCCGATGGTATCTGATCGCTATACCTTGGCTGCCCGCCACTCCTGCTGCATAAATTCTAAAATAATATGGATGACACAGAAAAAATAAATCACTCTACACATCAGGCACATTAGCAATGCATTTTTATTTTCTTTAGTATGCACCAATCATATCATCTATAACAAATGACAAGTTTTTATCATTGTCTTTGATGCATAGAAAATATCTTCCTAAAAATTGCAGTCACATAGCAAGCACCATGTGATATTGGCTCCGCCCTTATAACAGTGCTACGAAAACCAATTATATTATTTAAAGACTGTCCTGATAGAGGTCATAGAGTTAAAATATGTATATGAACATTTAACAACTAAACTGTAAGTTAACAGAAACTTGCATCAGTTTAAATAATGAGGATTTCCTGTAACTTTAGAAAGGGATACAACAAAACTTCAATTTGAAGCTGCAAAGTTTTTCTCCAGACCACATGTCCTAATAAAAAAAATATATAGCTAAAAGAAATAGCGGGCCCAACTTTTTATGGGTGGCTTATGGCAGTTTATTATTCTAGATGGTTATTATTGAGGTTCATTATCTGGCTCTACAAATATTGTACAGACATCAGTGATATTGATGTGACTGCATGCATAGTGTGTAACTAGACAAACTAGAACATAAAAAGAGCCATTATGAATATGATAATAGTATTCAATATGGAAACATAAATGTAAAACTTCGTAATAAACTAGTGTGACCCTATTAGGACTCCATGACCTCTATCGCCTCCCCTAGCCCATTTTACCCAAAAAGTACCCTCCCCACAAATAAAAAAACAAAACAAAGCGCATATAAAACAAAACACGTAGCAACATTAGAAAATTAATCACCAACCATAATATAAAGGAAGATTTTTTAAAAAGCATAAAGGACATGGACATTGTGGGTGATGTGTATACTTGTTTTTCTTTACCATGCCCTTATCCTACAGGAAAGTCCTCCGGTTAGATGAACAAAGGCACTTGGTGAATTATCGCTATGACAGTTTTTTTGTTTTTTTGAATCAGTGCATTTGCATAAAAAAGGGCCTGTAGCCCACTGGCAAGTTAGTAGGCCTCTTGCAAGGCCTATTGGCTTATGAATAATTTTTCAAGGCACTGAGACTTGGAAGGGACTTCCAGGAACATTCTGGTCACCCCACTTAACAATGAGGATATAGTCCCCTATGTCTTTTACAGTGTACGTCACATTGTATAATCGATTTCCCATGTGCTTCACATATACTTCCTCACATGGCGTCTTTGGCCCATGGACTCCTACCATCAGCATGTTGGTGCCTATGGAACAAAGAAATGTTTCATTGTAAATGAATATTGTTTCAATCAGACCCTTTTAATCCCTTTTGATTTTTTTGCCCAAAGAGTGATAAAACTATAAAAGTCACTAGCAAGTCGCTTGGTCATAGAGATTTTCAAGTGACAAGTGTATTGTTACGGATGGCAAGTCGAGTGACTAAATGTTTTCATGTAGTCTTGCCTTATCCAACCGCATGCAAAGTATTATACTATACTTCTCAAATTAGGTTACCTGTACACCATAATAGTACAGTTCAAAAATATGTTTACTTATAGACTGTCAAAGGAGATGCACAGGTATTCAACTGTATGCCTATAGACAAAAAAGGTATCAAGACATAAACCTGACAAAGGTATTTCAAAAGTGTATATATATATATATATATATATATATATATATATATATATATATATATTATACAGGCGTACATAGTGACACAGCCCAAACCAAAGGAAAATTTAGCAATATCAGAATAATCTGCTGTAATAAAAGAATGCCTTATATTAATGGAAAGTCCCAATGAGTCATGGTCCTGAAACCCCTCTTACGTCTGTTAATGCTGGTGGAATCGGCAGCAGGCCATACACTTTCCGTGGAGCAGCTGCTGCTGGGGAAATGTAGTATTACATGGTGCCCATTCAAATAGGCTTAGGCAACCATGTAATACATGGTGGGGCCATGGGTTGCCCCTCTATGATGTCTTTATGTCTAAATCAGATTGAATAGAATATTCTGTGGATCACATAACAAAACCTTATACTGCACTTTAAAATACTAAAACCATTTGTGAGATGATCATAAACAAATGTATACATGCAACTGCTCTCACGAATGTAATTTTCACTTATTCTCACCTGCTTTGCTGCAGTCTACAGTGAAGGTGTTTTTCTGTCCAACGAACGCTTTTGAAAGGCCAGGGCCTCTAGAAACTACTTTGGAAGCATCAGATGTAAATTTAGGCACTGCCATTCCATAGCCCCCTACAGAGGCAGATGATTTTGTAACCGTTTCTACCAGCACAGTAGATGTTTCATGCAGACTGTGACCACCAGAGAGCCTTACTCCTGTTTAGACGCAAACACAATTGTTGTGTGACATATGAATGTTTAAAAAGATAAACAAGAATAACATGTTAAGCTGGCCATACACTAGAGATTTTGGACAGCCCGAAAGAACAATTTAGACCATTATTCTTCTTACTGTCGAATGAGCGTGACAGACGCTGACCGAAGACAGATATCTGTGGAAAAGTTGATCTTCTGCGTTGGATTTTTTAGGTCGTTGTTGGGTGCAGTCCTTGGTAAGGCCCCATGCACACGACCGTAAAAATTCTCTAATTGCGGACCTTAATACGGTCCGCAATTACGGACCCATTCAGTTTTATTGGCCTCGGATACCTTACCGTATCGCTACGGATGAGTGTCCGTGCCGTAGTACTGTGCTGGGAATTATGGAGCATGTCCTATTTTGTATGGGAGCACGGCCCAAAAATGCAGGCGACCGTCAGCAGCCAGCCATGCCCACAATCGCGTGCCGTGATTACGGGCACGGCTGTGTGCATGGGGCCTAAGCCTTTCATACCAAATGACAGATCTGCATCCCATCAATAGAAGCTCAGACCAGATCACAGATCAAGGCAGAGATCAATCTGCAATTTGTTATTTTAACTTATGACATTGTCATCCAAAACAACAACCTTCATAGACCAACCATGACCGACAAGTTGTTCAGAAGACGACCATCTGAAACCACTAATGTATGGCCAACTTGAAGGTTGTAGTCTTAATTAAGTATAAGTTACCTGTCACACGGGCCTTGAATGGACTTCCAACGATGTGTTGGGGCCCTCCATATTTGATTGAGATTAGATAGTTTCCAGGTGCCATTGGAGTATATGTTATTTTATAACCCTCAGTAGAATCTTGGCAATCCAACTTCACCTTAGATGGTCCATCAATTGTCACAGATAAAGATCCAGAACCAGCATTCATAGTATTTATTACAAATTCAGAAGGTCTCCCTGTGTGAATAGAAGACAAAGGTAGGATTAGGAAAGGGCTAACTCAAATGTATCAATCTTGAAAATAATACAAAGAAAAAATAAAACTACTAGAAAACTCTGTAAATGCTGTAAATGTATCATTTTGTGAACCACAAATGTTTACATACATAAAAACATGTCATACTCTTACCAGTGACTCCACCCTCAAGCCCAGGTCCATAGGCCGTAACCAATCCAGGATCACCAGCCTGACTCTGCTCACCCACACGGATTTTGAAAGGACTTCCTGGGATATGGCGTCCATTGAATTTCACGTCAATTGAATGAACTCCATTTTCATGAGGAATGAAACGTATTGAGTATTTATCTAGAGGTACAATGGAAAAATGATGGTCATAAGCCTCATAAACATAATATATTAGGTTATATTAGTATCTTTAGTTGACTTTCAGCAATAATTTATCTTACCACTGTCCACTTCTGACACGTAGCATTCTTCTACAATACCAGATGGTGTGTGTACTTTAGCATCTATCACCCCACGAGCTCCATTCAACTGGATTGCAAACGTGGCTGGTTGGTTGACCTTTAATCCAGTCTCCTAGAGTGTTATATTGAAGAGTATGAAGATATTGAATTGTATAGAAAGACTTCCAGTCCAATTATGTAAAATGTGTGTGAACATAATGTATTCATTCTAAAAGACGGTAAGTAATAATATTTTACCTGTAAGCTAGTAACAGTCAGTCTGCGCGCATCATCTGAACGAGAGGCTACTGGTACCACAAAGGGGCTGTCAGGAATGTGCTCATCATTAAATTTGATGGACACTTCATAGTCACCTGGTTTACAGTGGAAAATAAGCATATCATTAGTTAAAATTGCCACTTACAATCGCTACCAACAGATGAAGTCAACATTAGAAGTCCTACTGATAAATGCAATGTATGTATTACACACATTACAATATAAACTAAGGTTGGTGCAAAACGAAAAAGAAATACTGCAAAATACTCATCAACACTATTCATGAATTACAAACTAGTCTTGAAATAAAGTTTTATAAATGTCTAGTTTGCATCCAAAATGTGTGAGCTCACCAGCTTCTTGTACAATGTAGGACACTCCACAGGAACCGTCCTTGCGATCTTCAAAAGAAATCTCTGCTTTACTAGGGCCTTCAACTGCAATGGAAAGACCACCAGCTCCAGCCTCTCGAGTCCATATACTGAACTCAGCTGTAGGATTAAATTACAGACATGCAGAAAATATTTAGATATCACTTTCACAAAAATGGTCTTGGATATTCATGTTCTTCCTTTAATAACTACTCACTAGGGACTCCTGCAACTCCCCGCTCCAAGCCAGTTCCTCCTGCTCTGACTTTGTGGGCTCCACCTTCACCCATAGGGCCTACTGTAAACTGGAAAGGACTTCCGGGAACATGTTGGCCTCTGTACTTTACGCTGACAGTGTGAGCTCCCATCTCTTGTGGAACAAAGCGCACACTGTATGTGCTGTCTTCTCCATCAATTATCTCTGCATCTGCTGTTTTTCCAGAAGGGCTGGTCACTTGAGCTGTCATATCCTGAGAACCTACTTCACCTGAAACAGAGAGTGATCACTGCTGAGTAATGTCTATCCAGATACATTTGTGTCTTTCATCATTGAAATAAAGTGAATGCATAATTTAGGAACAATTTGCATTAGTGAGTGCTCCATTAGTCTGCAGTACCTACCTTCTTGTCGTGCAATGTTGCTGAATGAACCTAGACTCTCACGGCCAAGGAAGTCTCCAAAAACATTGTGGAAAGGGTCACCTCCAACCTGTGTAGATTCCTCCACCCGCACTTCTCGCTTTGTTTCACCTCCACGTGTCTTGCTGATCTCTGTGCGTTCAGTGCGCGTATATGTATGACTGCTGCGTGTAAATGTGCGAGTGAGGCGCTCTTGGGCTGAGACCATCTGGAACCAGTTGCCTTAAACAGGACAAAAAAAAAACGTTGTTTAGAGATCAGTTGTAACTAAGGCTCATACAATAGCGTTTTAAGAACCAATTTACTAAATTTACTTGCAATACTATGAGCTGTTCGAATTAGGCTCCATACCTGGAATCTTGAGGTTGAGATCGCATGTGCTACCAATACTGGCAATAGAGGGAGCTTGGCGTTTTCTGGTTATGCTCTCTTTCATACGTCCTTCACCTGTCACCTTTACCATGAAAGGACTTCCTGCAGGGTACAAGGGGGTACATCGAAAGCATTGGTTACCATTTGCTTGCCACAAAGAGATTACATATAAATAAGTCTTTATATAGATGAGTGGATGTATCTTTGAACACTCATGAATTAGAATCGGCCAAATGTTTATGTTAGTTATAACGGTATATTACAAAAACATTATTAATTTAACATTATCAGGAGATAAGAAATATATTTTCAGATATCTTACACACTTTTTCCATGCAGTAAAATGGTAGAGTTGGCCACTACTCAAGAATAGAGTACCGTATGTATGTGTGTCACATGGTGTATATATGCATATATTTACACACCTGGTACATGCTTCTCTGCAAACTTGATGTTGATAATGTATGTTCCTGGCTCAGTAGGACAATAAGACACTTTACATGTACCATCTTCCACATCATCACAGTTTATATCTACTTTGCTGGGGCCTTCAATAGACAAACCCAAACCTCCATATCCTAAAAAAAATAAATGTCAATCAGAGAACAGTCAGTAGAAGTTTTAACAAATTAAAATACATTTGGTGAATCATACAAGACTTACCTGCAGTTCTAGTGTCAACTATGAATTCAGACACCTCGAATGTAAGGCCTTCCAGCAGGCCCTTCCCTGACACTTTCACTTTGCTTGCATCCGCAATCTCAGACTGTCCAACCATGATCTTGAATGGGCTATTAGTAACATGTTTTCCATTCTTCTTTACACTCACCACATGTTCTCCCACCTCCTTTGGAGTGAATGAGATTCCTGCCAATTATGATACATGGCAAGCATTAGTCATCATTTTGTATTTAGTTAGGGTAACAGGTAATAAAGTAAAAAGGTTCCACCATATTTATGTGGCCTATAGTATGGATGGGCTGTGTTAACCATCTTGTTCTTTGACTATTGAATAATAATGTTAATTGGCAATGAGGCAAATTTCATTTTCCCGGATTGTCTTTGATAAGTCCATATTCTTATACTTGAATGTTATTTCTAGTGGACCAATTTATTTTTCAGTTTCCTGTATTGCTTTTTCTTAATTGTTCAGGAATAATGTCTATAGATGAATCTATAAATCTGCTTACCAATATGCCTGTTGGGCAGTCTCTTTAGTAGACATGGTTCCTCGTTGCCAGATGGGGCTCTGATACTGGCAGTTAACAGGCATAAATCTGTCTCTGTGATCTTGAGGGACACATCGGTTGAGGTTCCCACGTTGAGCTGGGAAGTTCTCATGGAGTCATCACCTGTTGAGACATAAATAATATAACGTGTAACAAAACATGTTAGAAGCTTGTCAAAAATGAACATATGTATAACTATTATGTTAGCAAACTTATATAATATGACAGCTAAGAGAGTGACTGACTGAGAACTAAATGCTGCCAATAATCACAAAAAATTATGGTTTGCAATAGTAAATGCTCTGATTCTCAAAAATATGCTTTACGGGAAAAGACTATCCAAGCATTCCATAAACATCACCTGTAATTTTAGATGTAAATGGACTCCCTGCAATGTGCTTGTCATCAAATCGCACAATGATGTTGTAGTCCCCGGGAGCAGTAGGGAGATAGGACACAGTGCATGTACCATCTTTGTTGTCTTTGCATGTGATTTCTGCCTTTGATGGACCTTCCACAGCCAGTGATAAACCACCTGAGGTAAGACAGAAAGTGGAGATATTGGTTCTTTGGTCTAGTATTGAAATGTGAAAGTTCACGAGTCATATAAACAAATGTTGAAATAAAAAAGTCAGCTATATATTTTTGCATGAAAAATAAAGAAATACTGTGGCTTAAAATAATTGCTCAAGGTGTCACATACCTTCTCCAGCATCCTTGGTAACAATAGTAAATGTGGCTGGCTTGTTGACCATTCCATGGCTAAGCCCTGGTCCATAAGCACTCACATGTCGGCTGTTAATGGCATCTACATAAAACTGCAGTGGACTCCCTAAAAGTAAATAAGTCAAGTTATATTAACATACTAATTGATATTAAATTGGTAAATTAACTTAGAAACTTTACAGGCCCAAGTGTATTAAGGGGAAATTATTTTGAGGGCCCAACTGCCATTTATTTAGAACATGGGCACGTTCATTTTTAATTGCATCGGTCACTTTGTTGTTATCATCACACATATAGGACAAGTCATCAAAAATACCTAACAGATTATTTGTGAATCAACCTATAAGAAATAGACTCTGGTGGAAGTGATTGGTTCCAAGGTAAGCTTCTTGTCTTCTGCTGAACATTTAAGGCCCATTATTGCATCAGTACCTGGGCTCACCAGAGTCCTACCCTGGCCCTTTTCATATTATTATCTATCAGAAATTGGGTTACGCCTAAATATTCTACCACACACATCACTATGTCTTTTCGAGTTCATTTCTGCTAAGCAATGTGTTAAAGAGATTGATGGCCACGATCACCATATTTGACTTACCTGGAATGTGATTTCCATCATATTTTATGTCCATTTCATGCAATCCCTTCTCCACTGGAGCAAATTTCACAGTAACTGTGCCGTCCTTGTTGTCAGTGATATTGGGTCTAGCAGTTTTTCCTGATGGCATGCGAACCTCTCCTAGATACAAAAACATCCACATGTATATATTCTTTCTGTAAATGTAGTCTTATAATTTGAGTAAAAAGCTAGCTTCAAACAGAAGTGCTTAAAACATATAATCATTTAAATAACTTTGCAAATCCAGTACACGGTGTTACTTATCCAGGATTGAGCCTGAGTTACAGCCTCTATTACAATCCAGTGCTGCATTCACAATTCTGCTGGCAGTAATTTGAAACAGTAACCACGCTTGTTAATAGACACATTTTTAACAGTTTCACTAAACTCTTGTAATGCAGTGGGGCAGATAGATTTTCCTACATCAATATAGGCCTCATGCACACGACCGTGCTCGTAATTACGACTCGTAATTACGAGCACGGCCGGCCACGGGCAGCCGGCCGCTTTTGCGAGCCGTGCTCCCATTATAAAGCATAGCAGCACGGCCCGTAAAATGAAAAAATAGAACATGTTCTATTTTTTTAACGGCACGGGCACCTTCCCGTGAGAAAACGGGAAGGTACCCGTGACTAACAGAAGTCTATGGGCCCGTTATTGCGGGTCGTAATTACGACCCGCATTAACGGGTGTTTTTACGGTCGTGTGCATGAGGCCTTACTCTGCAATTCCTTGTGCAAAGGCTGCGCTTCTCTGAAATTACCAGAGCAATCGTGAAGAAAGGTGAATACAGCTCTGGAGTATAATATAGGCTGTAATTGGAGATCAGTACATGACAAATAATGCAATATATTAACAAAGTTACTCATTGTTTTATATAGATATGTTTTACACGTAAGCTGTAAAATGCACACAGGTTGTCCTTCTGCATCCAGTTACATCTATCAACTAACTTCATAGCATCATAGCCCGTTAAAAATATAGTTTAAAACAATATTTACACATATACAATCCTGCTGCTTTAACTTTCTGTGGAGCTTTTCTTAAGTGTCACTAATTTCAAGGTGTAGCTAAGCTTTCCTGCACCCCAGGCAAAGATTACGTGTTTTGTCAATGTGGCTTGTTGACACCCCATTTCCCCTGGCACACAGAGACTGAGGCACATACCCCTCCAGCAATTACCCACCAAGAGACCCAATAAATAAAAACTGGATGAAGAAGTTGTGTTATTTGTTTAATCTTTTGTGCATGCCTAACGTTTTGGACCAAATCTTTGCAGTTCTTTGTGCACAATGTGAAAGTTTCGTTATTTTTTCTAAGTTTGAATACGTTTTCGCATTACTAAGACAACATATGAGTTGTGTATTCTTGGCTGGATTGCTGTACCTGTAATCTCTCCTTTCTGGACAGTAAAAGGAATCACTAGGTTGAATGGCCTGAGCATGGTGTCCAAATTATCCACAGGAACAACAGGTTCTTCAGTAGCCTGCAGAGAGTCAAGCAGAGCTATAAGTCATCAAAGCCATCACAGGCTTTACGTAAAAGTGTGAAAATTGTGAAATACAATGAAGGAGAAACAAATGAATAATTGGAAAGAAGCAAGATTTAGAGGATTTTATAGCATACACCTTATGATGCAAAAGAAAAGATAAAGGTAGAAAGAGGGATCATTTTAGGGGAAATCCACCCAAAAGTGATCTTCTGATAGATCATAGAAACAGATCAGAGTCGAGGAGTCTGTGAGCTTGGACCGCTCCCAATTATCAAAAATATAGAGAACCCAGACCCCTTTGGTTCTTTGACACAACACTCTAAAAAATAACATTCAAATTAATGGCATTTTCTTAAAATGCAACACAGACTTCCAGTAACAAAAAGCTCTGTGTGGAGGCAAAGAGGTTACCGTGCTCTGCAGAAACCGCTAGACCCCATCAATGTAGTCTTCTGACATGTGTGACATTTTAGACAATCATTTTTGCATTGATTTCCCCTTTAAAAGTCAAGATAAAATGTAATAAATATACCTGCAATAACTACTAAGGATTAGAGAATCATGTTCAGAAAGGGGTTGATGTAGTAATCCCTAGGTATTCATATAATTTTGGAGTTTATCTTTACGCTTTACCGCTACAAAGAAAGCACCAGCATCAACGAACAGAAGCCTATCAGTGAACAAGAGCCTATCAATCAAGAAGAGCTTATCAATGAACAAGAACCTATCAGTGAACAAGATCCTATCAATGAACAAGAGCCTATCAATAAACAGGAGCCTATCAGTGAACAAGAGCCTATCAATGAACAGGAGCCTATCAATGAACAGGAGCATATCAATGAACAGGAGCATATCAATGAACAGGAGCATATCAATGAACAAGAGCCTATCAATATACAGGAGCCTATCAGTGAACAAGAGCCTATCAGTGAACAAGAGCCTATCAATGAACAGGAGCCTATCTATGAACAGGAGGGTATCAGTAAACAAGAGCCTATCAGTGAACAGGAGCCTATCAGTAAACAAGAGCCTATCAGTGAACAAGAGTCTATCAGTCAACAAGAGCCTATCAGTGAACAAGAACCTATCAGTGAACAAGAGCCTATCAATGAACAGGAGCATATCAATGAACAGGAGCCTATCAATGAACAGGAGCATATCAATGAACAGGAGCCTATCAGTGAACAAGAGCCTATCAATATACAGGAGCCTATCAGTGAACAAGAGCCTATCAGTGAACAAGAGCCTATCAATCAAGAAGAGCTTATCAATGAACAAGAACCTATCAGTGAACAAGAGCCTATCAATGAACAGGAGCATATCAATGAACAGGAGCCTATCAATGAACAGGAGCATATCAATGAACAGGAGCCTATCAGTGAACAAGAGCCTATCAATATACAGGAGCCTATCAGTGAACAAGAGCCCATCAGTGAACAAGAGCCTATCAATGAACAGGAGCCTATCTATGAACAGGAGGGTATCAGTAAACAAGAGCCTATCAGTGAACAGGAGCCTATCAGTAAACAAGAGCCTATCAGTGAACAAGAGCCTATCAATATACAGGAGCCTATCAGTGAACAAGAGCCTATCAGTGAACAAGAGCCTATCAATGAACAGGAGCCTATCTATGAACAGGAGGGTATCAGTAAACAAGAGCCTATCAGTGAACAGGAGCCTATCAGTAAACAAGAGCCTATCAGTGAACAAGAGTCTATCAGTCAACAAGAGCCTATCAGTGAACAAGAGCCTATCAATGAACAGGAGCCTATCAATGAACAGGAGCCTATCAATAAACAGGAGCTTATCTATGAACAGGAGCCTATCAGTAAACAAGAGCCTATCAATGAACAGGAGCCTTTCATATACTCCACCGATTGTTCCATCTTGATGTACCATACAGTGCAAGCAAAGGATAGAATGCAAAAAGTTTAAGCTATATATAGGAAAGTAATGGATGGAGCTTAGAGTTCTAGATGGATAGGGATACAGCAATAGAGCAGCGAGTTCTCTCTATTATACCCAGTGAGTTGGATAGCTGGGGAGGTGTGCAGCATAGGGCTGATGTAGCTGCACAGTGTCACATGGCTCCTCTATGATTGGGATGGAATCACAAGCCTGGCAGGAGGGAAGTGAATAGTTAAATGATGGCAAGGGGACAAGTTAAATGGGGAATATTGCACATGGACTATCTCTCAACATTTATTGGAAACTTACCACCACATGGAAAGGACTGTTGGGAATGTGCTCTCCACCAAACCGAATGGTGATTACATATTTCCCTGGTTCAGGTGCTGTGTAGTAAATATCAAAAGTACCATCCTGGTTTTCGACCACATCTACATCAAGTTCCGCTCCATCTGGTGTAGATACCTTGCAGGTAACGTTTCCCTTTCCTGCAGCTTTAGCATCAACCGTGATGACTGTCTCCTCTCCAATCTGAATGCTGGGTCCTAGGCAGGCTCCTGAACATCCCATGAAACAATATTATTTTCTAGACAGCAGCTATTCAAATGTTAAGATAAACTTGTGCCAACACATTAAAATAAAATCAGCAATCATATACATTTCATATGTTTTTTTTATGAACAAATAGATTTAAAAAAAACCGTACCTAATCCATGTCCTCCAATGGACACTAAAAGAAATAGAGACAGCATTGTTTGTATAAGGGACTACATGTGATATAATACATAGCACATTACATATTTACATTATATTGATTTAACACTTAGGAAAGATATATTAGACTTATATTTATTTATTTCCCGCTGCTTTTATAACATATTCTGCAGTGCTGTACTGAGATTATTATTATTCCTATTGGAGCTCACCTGTCACTAAGCACTTGCTGGCATCACCAGTGGGTACTGCATGAATACGGAAAGGAGAGTAGGGTATTTCATCTCCCCCATATTTAATAGTAATAGTATATCTTCCTGCCATGTCTGGCACATAAGACACTGTGTAGGTACCATCACCATTTCCTCGAATATTAGCTTTCTTTGGCTTTCCTTCAGGGTCCTGTAAATAAGAAAAATTTAATAAACTATTTGTTTTATATCTATAATCAAAATGTGTGTAGACGATTATACTGAAAAAAAAAATAACATAAACATAAGTGTATTAACAATAATATACAGGTATATACCCATTAGATGCTACTATTTGCTAACAAGAAATATTCCAACTCTTAAGACTCCACTACAATATTGTAGCCAAACTTCTAATTTCGCATTTCTATACAAACACCATTATTTCCACTAGCATTTTAGATACTACTACCACTAACAGCGGCCCTCCAACTGTTTTAATCATGTCCTAAAAATGGCAAGGTACCCTATCTGTCTGCAGAATATCATGTATCCAGAGTTATGGGACTCACTAATGCCTGTGTGAATATTTCACTATTGCCAGATGGTGACTCGTAGCTGAGGATTAATGCTAGTATTGACTGAGCTCCAGCTTCTCCATTACATTCCCACCTATTTATTCTAAACTATCAGTAGAGTCTATATCTGTCTATGAGTTATGGGAGTGGACACTCTTGAATCTATTGCTTTGTTAAAGTGTAAATATGACATATTTCAAATATTACATTTGCTGAGATATTTGTTCCCATAAATATCTAGATGAAAGCATTTAGATTGTTAAGGGCAGTTCATCAGATCATATCTTTCTATTCCTTTTTTTTTCTTCTATGTCTTGTTTAAATACATCATGCAATGGGTAGTGTAATATAAATGAATACAATGACTAAATATGAAAGCAATACATACGTAGTAAAACTAAACAGATATAATTGTCAACCACCACATCAGCTACCTTTCTTCATATGCAAACATGTTATGCTATGAAAATGAAAACACATCTGAGGGCTTTCCTTAAGATTTTATATCGTTTTTCTGCTTTTTTAAAATATCATTCATTATTTTCCTTTGTAATTTAGAGTGAGACCTAAAGAATCTTTCCTTGCTTCCACTAGGTGGCGTTTTACTGTCACTCAGCAGTGCTAAAATATGAATGAGCTCATTCTAACGGGATGTACAAACCTCACAGCTGCTCGAGAAGCCCTCAAAGGGGTCACTTGTTTTTATAAATATACCATATGGACAGGGATTGTGTTCCTAGATAAGCAGTATTTCTATTAACTATTTTATAGCATTGACAAAGGTAAAAAAAAAATTGTGTATCGTAAATGTAAAGAAATAGAGGCGCTAGAATGCTATCTTTTGTATACTGTTGCTATATTGACCATTAATATAATAATAAGTTGATTATATGAAACAGTATAAACTCTTCATTACATGAAGCAGTAAGCATTGTACTCACCAGAATCTGTACAGTCAGAAGCCCCTCGCCTGCATCACGAGCATCAATGGTAAACTCAACAGGCAAGCTGGCTGGGATACCTGCTGTGTTGAGACCTGGGCCACTGGCACGCACTTTGCTTGCATCGTGCGTAGGCAGTACCTTGATCTTGAAGGGGCTGTATAAAAATATATAACATCTTAATGTCTGTTGACACAATTTGAATATGGCTTATAGGCTCTTCGGTGACCACCATACCTTCGTGGCACTTCCTGGTCCGCATATCTTATAGATACAGTGTATGGGCCATCTGTGGCAGGAGTATAATTTACTGTGTGAGTCCCATCACCATTATCTCGTACATCTACTGGCTCTGCCAATCCTATAGAATTAAACACAAGATAGGCAATTTTTTTTTTTTCTGGGAAACAAGATCTTCCTTTTTTAGGCTTGTCATTTTATTGCTCTTAAGTACCTGATGGTCCATGCACCAACACTTCTAGTGGAGCCAGTCCAGCAAGGCTGCAGTCTACAGTGAAGGTCTGGGGGACATGTGCTCTAACACCAGCCCCCAACCCAGGACCTGAACATTTCACTTTGCTGGGGTCCACCACCTCCTTTACTGGCACCCGGAAAGGACTTCCTGCAGGAGATGATAACTTTGTTATATCACATCAGTTGAAACTGAGCTTTATTTCATGGCAAGTTAAATCAAAGGTACCTGGGATTGGTCGTCCACCAAAGGTGATGTTAACATCATACTCTCCTGGGGTGAAAGGGATATATTCCACACTACAGCTGCCATCTTTATTGTCTTTGCATGACATTTTTGCCTCAGAAGGACCTTCAATTGCAAGGCCAAGACCACCAGTGCCAGCACCCCTGTAGTAACAGAAGCAAGTTTTTCAGTTATCCAGAAAATACACTTAAAGAGATTTTCAGTATATATATATATATATATATATATATATATATATATATATATACAGTGAAGGAAATAAGTAGTTGATCCCTTGCTGATTTTGTAAGTTTGCCTACTGTCAAAGACATGAATAGTCTAGAATTTTTAGGCTAGGTTAATTTTACCAGTGAGAGATAGATTATATATATAAAAAAAAAAAAACAGAAAATCACATTGTCAAAATTATATATATTTATTTGCATTGTGCACAGAGAAATAAGTATTTTATCCCTTTGGCAAACAAGACTTAATACTTGGTGGCAAAACCCTTGTTGGCCAGCCCAGCAGTCAGACGTTTTTTGTAGTTGATGATGAGCTTTGCACACATGTTAGATGGAATTTTGGCCCACTCCTCTTTGCAGATCATCTGTAAATCATTAAGATTTCGAGGCTGTCGCTTGGCAACTCAGATCTTCAGCTCCCTCCATAAGTTTTCGATGGGATTAAGGTCTGGAGACTGGCTAGGCCACTCCATGACCTTAATGTGCTTCTTTTTGAGCCACTCCTTTGTTGCCTTGGCTGTATGTTTCGGGTCATTGTCGTGCTGGAAGACCCAGCCACGAGCCATTTTTAATGTCCTGGTGGAGGGAAGGAGGTTGTCACCCAGGATTTGACGGTACATGGCTCCATCCATTCTCCCATTGATGCGGTGAAGTAGTCCTGTGCCCTTAGAAGAGAAACACCCCTAAAACATAATGTTTCCACCTCCATGCTTGACAGTGGGGACGGTGTTCTTTGGGTCATAGGCAGCATTTCTCTTCCTCCAAACACGGCGAGTTGAGTTAATGCCAAAGAGCTCAATTTTAGTCTCATCTGACCACAGCACCTTCTCCCAATCACTCTCAGAATTATCCAGATGTTCATTTGCAAACTTCAGACGGGCCTGTACATGTGCCTTCTTGAGCAGGGGGACCTTGCGGGCACTGCAGGATTTTAATCCATTACGGCGTAATGTGTTACTAATGGTTTTCTTGGTGACTGTGGTCCCAGCTGCCTTGAGATCATTAACAAGTTCCCCCGTGTAGTTTTCGGCTGAGCTCTCACCTTCCTCTGGATCAAGGATACCCCACGAGGTGAGATTTTGCATGGAGCCCCAGATCGATGTCGATTGACAGTCATTTTGTATGTCTTCCATTTTCTTACTATTGCACCAACAGTTGTCTCCTTCTCACCCAGCGTCTTACTTATGGTTTTGTAGCCCATTCCAGCCTTGTGCAGGTCTATGATCTTGTCCCTGACATCCTTAGAAAGCTCTTTGGTCTTGCCCATGTTGTAGAGGTTAGAGTCAGACTGATTAATTGAGTCTGTGGACAGGAGTCTTTTATACAGGTGACCATTTAAGACAGCGGTCTTTAATGCAGGCACCAAGTTGATTTTGAGCGTGTAACTGGTCTGGAGGAAGCTAAACTCTTAGGGTATGTGCACACACACTAATTACGTCCGTAATTGACGGACGTATTTCGGCCGCAAGTCCCGGACCGAACACAGTGCAGGGAGCCGGGCTCCTAGCATCATACTTATGTACGATGCTAGAAGTCCCTGCCTCACTGCAGGACAACTGTCCCATACTGAAAACATTATTACAGTACGGGACAGTTGTCCTGCAGCGAGGCAGGGACTCCTAGCGTCGTACATAAGTATGATGCTAGGAGCCCGGCTCCCTGCAGTGTGTTCGGTTCGGTACTTGCGGCCGAAATACGTCCGTCAATTACGGACGTAATTAGTGTGTGTGCACATACCCTTAATGGTTGGTAGGGCATCAAATACTTATTTCTCTGTGCACAATGCAAATAAATATATATAATTTTGACTATGTGATTTTCTTTATTTTTTTTTATATAATCTATCTCTCACTGGTAAAATTAACCTAGCCTAAAAATTCTAGACTGTTCATGTCTTTGACAGTGGGCAAACTTACAAAATCAGCAAGGGATCAAATACTTATTTCCTCCACTGTATATATATATAAAAAATAAAAAGGTTATTCATTGTATAATGAAATGTTATTCTATTTTCCAATCAGGAGCCTAAGAAGTAGCTATGGGACCCCATAACAGAACTTGGAAGGGACCTTCCTCCATCATGACCACATCAGTAGCAAATAAGCTCAGAATCCACTCTGTGTTATATGTTTTTCACAAATTTCAGTGGCAAACCAGTGGTCTGCATTGAATGTTTCTCCCTCCGCTTGCATTATCCGTGGTCCTCACATCACTGGAGGCGCCCCCTTAATTTCTGGATCATGTGGCAGCTGCTATGCCTATTACCGTGGTATTTGTTCCCTTATTTCTAAAATACTTTTAGTGACTAGAAAAAGGCATTGGAGGAGATATAACAAAACTGGTGCAACGGAAAAGTGGAGTAGTGGCCCATGGCAACCAATCAAATTACACATCTTATTTTTCGGAGGCCCTCTGGAAAATGAAAGCGACAACCTGATTGTTTGGGCAACTAATTCACTTTTCCTTTCACCAGTTTTGATATAACTCCCCATTGTTTAAATCCAGAGTCTCAAAGCCTGTCCTGTTAATGTGCTGATGACATAGCTAGATAAAACATCAAACTGATAAAATGTAACAAGCTTTTTACCTGTGTGAGCACCACATTTTCAGTACATGTTTTAAGTCTCTGAAAGTAAGCAGTGACTGTTTATATTCAGTAATTGCAAGCACAGGTCTGGAAAATGTGTACACCACGCCCTCACCTTGTTTCTACAGTGAAGCGATTGGACTTGTTAAGAAGTCCACCTTCTAGTCCGGGGCCATATGCTCGTACACGGGTTGGATCGCAGCCTTCAGTTACAGGGACACGGAATGGGCTCTTAGGCACTGGAACTTCATCGTATAATACCTCTACCAAATGAATACCTGTTGGTTTAGAAGATAGAGGTGAATATGTCTACTGAAAAATGTATTATAGCAAAATCAGAAGCTTTAACTTATGTTATTGCTCATGGTTAGCAGCACAGCCAATAATCAATACTTGCTGCTCTCTATTTAAAATGTCCAAAATCTACTCCTTTTCAAAATGTCTATAATACAAGTAATAAAGACATCCTGAATATAACAAATTAGTTGAATTAAACTGCATATATGTCAGTTACAGTTTTAGATATTTGACAATAATCTGCATGTTGCATATTTTCCACTGACACCATCAGGATTCTTCTATCCACCGCTATTTAAACTCATAATGTTTTTAGACAACAACAGAGTAATAATAATAATCTTATTAAAATGTGGGGCATAGTCAAAGCTCAGTCTGAGACTTTGATTTCTTGTTATTAATAGTTTATATTTGGGTCTTACCATCCTCATAAGCTGTATACTGCACATGATACGTGCCATCCCCATTATCAGATATTAAGCTTTCAGTGACAGCACCAGAAGGGCTGATGACACGGGTGGTCACATGACTTCCGCCAGTCTTTGTTAATGAGCGAGAATCCACGGTAAATTCTGTAGTGACCTCACGTAATATACCTGATGGAAGAAAAATAACATCATTAATGATGTGTTTCCTATGCACTATTAACATTTTGTATATTAGTGCTTATAGAAAAATGTGTACCCATACAGCAATTTATGTTGTACATATATAAAGGTATTTAGGCCTGCATTATAGTCTTGAGCTGCATTCATAGGCGCTTCTTATTATCCCTTGCTGTTTCAATGTCTGCACAGACTTTACTCTGAGGATTTGCATCCTGCTTTATACCAGGCAATGAACAGTAACATATGTAGGGAAAAATAACTGTCCCACTGTAATATAGAAGCCGAGGTAAACTGTAAGGGATCTATAGTCAATGATGATAAGCTCGCTGGCTGTTTCCAAAGGCGACCAGCAGAACTATGGATTCAGCTCAGGGCTATAATATAGCATGTAACTCCAGTACAAAATAACTGAAGCAATGTATTTACAACGCTACTCAACTATATATATATGTATATATATATATATATATATATATATATATATATATATCTTTCTGAGCTGTAAGTTGCTTTTCAAAGGTTGATATTCAGTTTTCCCAATCTGAATGCTTACAATATACTAGCGCTGTCCAAGCAGCACTACCTCATCTTATGAGGTAAGTCATAGATGCAAGGTAGATCTGCAACAATTTACTTTATAATAAAGGGCAGCCATGCTAGACCTAATTTATAATTAAGTATTTTATATGTTTTGTATTTTACATACATAGTATATTTAAATAGTTTACCCAGCATGCTTACCTCTAGGTTCTACCCCTGGACCATAAACCTTCACGCCACTGGTGTCAACAGCTGGTTCCACATTTACTTGGACTGGGAATTTTGGCACGGCATGTCCTCCATATTTGATTGTGATGGTGTAAGCCCCAGAGCATGATGGGATGTATGTAATACTATAGGTACCATCGCTGTTATTTTGAATGAGTACCTCAGCTTTAGCCCCTGAATCTGATAGGATCTCAATAGTGAGCTCAGCATCACCAGCTTTGGAGCAATCCACAGTAAAGGTGGCCACCTCACCAGCCTTTCCCTTTTCTAAGCCAGGTCCACTTGCGGTCACTTTGCTGGGATCAAACACGGGCCTAATGTCAGCCTTGAATGGTGAACCAGGTATGTGGGCATCTGCAAACAAGATGTTGATAGAATATTCTCCTGGCTCTGTGGGAAGGTATGAAACTGAACAAGAGCCATCTCCATTATCCTGGCATTCAATCTTTGCTTCACATGGTCCTTCTACTGTAAGGCCAAGACCTCCTGTACCAGCTCCTTTGGTGTCAATTGCAAATGGAGCTGGCTTTCCCACAAACCCGCCTTTTAGCCCAGGTCCATAGGCACGGACCTAAGTATGAAAGTAAAATAAAGTTTACAATTATCCATGTAAAACCTTAATAAAACATCCAGATTGAGCTGCTCAGTATAGGAGATGCCTTTTTTCCATTACAGACTTTTTTTTCACTATTTTGTCTTACTCTTTGTGCTACTATGTTCTCTATTTCCTTAAATTGCAGTAAATGTAGTCATTTCCTTTAACCCATAATACCTGATGTTTTACACATGCTTGAGAGGAATTACAGGATCCAGGCACAAACTAAATAAATGTACAAATAACTACAGTATGTCTGCCAAAATCCAAACTCACATTTCCCTGCAAGCTGTATTCATGAAACAGTCACATCTGGACAGAAATAGTGACTGTGAAATGATATGTTACTGGTACAGAAACCTACATGTAAGGTAATCCCGATTCTCAGCCAAACAGCCAAGGTAATAATAATGCTCACTGAACTTTCCAAGTGCACCCATACTATATGTTTTTCCCAGATGCTGTTGTGCAAGTCAGCCATTTTTAGGACCAAATTTCTATCCCGAAATCTAAACCACCTCAAATTCTATAGAAAAAGGTGTAGTTTATAGAAAGGAAGATAGTAGTAGCTTTGTGTTACATGATTTTATTTTAATACAATGACCCATGTAGCACAGCCATCCTTTCCCTTAAACCTCAATGTATCAGTGTCAAGGGACCGTTCCTTTACTCTGCCTTGTCTAAACTAACACTTATTTATCTTACGAAGATCTGTCATTATAGGATGGCAGAAGTAATGTATAGGAAATACAGTAAACAAGATATGTTTGGGGTATACGTTCTCCACCCCTGTGTCTGATGTCTCCCCAGGGGCTGTTTGCATATCTTAACCAAGGCTTTATTTAAACATAGATATGTATCCCCCTCCTTTTTTGCTGCTTCGGCCTGACACTCACCCTTCCTCTTGCACACACAACAATGAGAAACATATGGCTAAAAACCATACATGTGCCAGGAATCAGAAAGAGAGCAGGAAAGAATAGAGACCAAATTTAAATGATGTACGTACTGTACAGCAGCGATGTGACAAAAATGATGGAGTCAGAGAATAAGCAAAGTATTGAAAAAAGCAGAAAAGCATCTTAAAATATATATAAATTAACATGACATAAACAAAACTGTATAAATAACAAAACAAAAGGAAAAACACAATTGTGTTACCTTAGAAGGATCAGGAGGCATTACTGCCTCCACTGAGAATGGGCTTCCTGGCACAGGATGCCCATCATAGCTGATATCCACCTTGTATGGTCCCTCCTCAGGAGGCATATATTTTACAGTGTGAATTTCACTGGTGACACCAGTCTCCACTTTGCAGGGAATTGGACGACGTGATGGAGATGTGATTTTCACATCTACCTTCCCTTGACCACCAGCTCCACTAGTATTAATGGAGAATTCCTGATCCTTTCCAACATCCACCTCTGTATGATTGAAAGCAAAATGTCATATTAAATGCAAACAAAAGGCATGATGTGAGCTTACATACACTATATGGATAAAACTATTGGGACGTCTACAGGTTCTGTTATCACATCACATTCTAAATCCAAATGCATTTTGGATTTAGAACACGTTTCCACTGCTCCAGACTAGAAGCGGCATGCTTTATATCACTCCATGCAACGCTTGACATTGTGCTTGGTGATGTAATGCTTGCATGCAGATGCTCAGTCATGCAAACCCATGCCATGAAGCTCCCGGGGCACAGTTTTTGCGCTGATGTTAATGCCAGAGGAAGTTCTGAACTCTGCAGTTATCGAGTCAGCAGAGCTTTTGCGACTTTTATGCCCTAAGCGCCTTAGCACTCGGTGACTCCGCTCTGTAACAATGTGTGGTCTGCCACTTTGTGACTGAGTTTCTGTGGTTCCTTAACGCTTCCACTTTGCAATAATACCACTCACAGTTGATTGTGGATTATCTAGGAGGGAATTTTTTTTACAAACTGACACTTTGCAACGGTGACATCCTATTACTGGAATTTAGTGAGCTTTTTAGAACACCCCAATCTTTCAAACATCTTCGTAAAGACGGACTGCATGCCTAGGTGCTTGATTTTATACACCTGTGGTAATGGCACTGAATGAAACACCTGAATTCAATGATTAAGAGGCGTGTCCCGATACTTTTGTCCATATAGTATATTTAGGTGCACACATGTATCCATATAATAAAGATGAGAACATGTTAATGTTATAGTATACTAAAGGAATTTAATTATTAATTTGTTACTCACTATTGTTTAGTCCTTGTACTTTGACCTTGCCAAGATCAAGAGGTGGAGCCACGTTGACAACAAAAGGACTCTTTGGGATGGGATCCGCTCCATATGTTACTAAGATACTTATATTGCCCTGTTAAAGCAAAAGAACATGAGTGTGCTATCACTTTTATAGATATCTTTGCATGTGCTACCAGCTATCCCTAAAAGTAAGCAAGTAATGACCATCAACGAAAATGACCTACTTGTTCAATGTACCATGTCAAGATTGATAATAGACTGGTTCCTTTATAAACACCAAGCCTACCTGTTGGACAGCTGTATACTTCACAGTGTATGAGTAGTCATGGTTGTCAATTATTTCAAAGTCTTGCACAACTTCAGTCTTCATGGTGCCAGTAAACTGAACATCCAGCTTGGCCTTTCCAGCCCCCTTGGTGTATACTGTGAAATGAGTTGGCTTACCAACTTCCACTCCTGTATGGAAAAAGTGGTATTATGAAGAACCTTAGTTTTCCAAACATCATATGATACACAAAAAGGAAACTATGATAAGAAAGGCAATAATGTGATACTATGCACATGTAGAATATGTATCCAGTCATTTCCTTAGCAAAGATCTGTATAGGTTTGTACATAGCAAATAAAATTCTCACTGATTTTATTAGGCATTTTAAGATTATTAATAACAATATCTAGTAGATATATTTATTGCTATAGTTCACTATCGCTAAATTATTTTTTTATGCTAGCCACCTACTAATATCTCTTACCTATGCGGTTGAGCCCCGGACCTTCCGCTTTCACTTTGTTAGCATCGTGTGATGGGTCCACTTTGACTCGGAAGGGGCTAATTGGTATTTCCTGTAGGAGATAAAGGTACATGTACAGGAAGCAATAGGTAATGACATGATAAAACCTAAAATATTGTCACCAGTTTGTTTTCCATGTTTTTGGATTATAAAAAGGTACTTCATATCGCTAAAGAGTCATATTCTAAAATAAATTCTAGAAGTCCAAAGTTTTATTTGTACTAATTATTTTAGCACTTACCTGGTCAGCGAATAAGACCATGATTGTATATCTGCCTGCTCCGGGTGGAGTGTACTTCACAGTGAAAGTATCATTATCATTTTTAATTATGTCAAAGTCAATATCTGCTTCTGCTGGTCCCACCACACCAGGGGCACATTTAATTCCAATGCTGACATCTCCTATAGATAAACACAATGAAATAATCTTTGTAGTACTGTATTAGCTTAAATTAGAAGATACCGTTCTCCAATGGATAAATAAAATATAACAATGTTCTTATATGACAAGTTGTCCCAAACTAAACGTTACTATAGTTATTGATTACTGTTAGAATTCTCTTACCTTGTCCGGCCTCACTGCAGTCCACGGTGAAATAAGTTGGCTCGTTGGCTTTTAGGCCTGTCTTTTCAACACCAGGTCCATAAACTTTAACTTTGCTAGGGTGACTGCCTTCACCCACTGACACCTGAAAACATATAGGGTTAAGGGGCAGTACTTATTGAGTACACAAAATACTTTAGACAGCTATTAAAAAAAATATATACAATACCACTGTGTAAAACCTTACCCGGTATGGGCTGTTAGGGATATTAACTCCTGCCCATGAGATGATGATGGTGTGTTTGATTGGTTTGATTGGTACATAAACACACACATATGTGTTGTCCCCGTTGTCCTTGATCTTGATGTCAATGGGTGTTCCCTCTGCATCCTAAATTGGAAAATGAAATGTTAAATATATATTTTTTTACTGCATATACTCATTCCAATAAATGAATGGTGTACAAGTGTTTCATGTGTTCATAAAACTTCAGTTACCTGTGCATAGATCTTCAGCTCAGCAGTTCCAGCAGCACGGGCATCAATAGTGAATTCAGCAGGGTGTTCCACTATGACACCCGTGGGTTCCAGACCAGGACCAAATGCTTTCACCTGGAAATAAAAGAACCAATAAAGATGAACCTGCAAAAATATGGATTTCTGTAAACCTACCTATTTATGTACTTCTAGTCTCATCTGAGAAAGAGCCCAATGTATATTTTCTGTAATCCAATGGAGGATTATCTCCGTCTCCCTGGCAGGAAGTTCTACAATCCCCTAGTCAACTCCTAGTTCATGAGCTGGAATTATCCTCTGCTCCTTTGATGCTAGTAATAGTTTTCCAGTCATAGAAATTATGTTTGGAAAGGAACGAGGGATTAGAAGATGAGCCTACAAAGGTCAGAGCCCATTTAGACAAATGTGTCCTCCTCACCCTCCTTCACCACTTGTAAAAGAACAGCTGGTGTGAGAGACAGGGATAACTTTGAAATCGGAGAGGAAGAGGGAGTAAAGTGAATATAATTGTGAAGGTGAATGGGCATCTTAAAGAAGACTTGTCATCTCTCCTGACATATCTATTTGAGTAAATACTTGTATCCCCTATGAAATAACAATCCTGGAGCATCTTTTCTTACAACTCTACGTTCTGCCGTTCCTCTGTTATACCTTCTATATATTTATGAATAAATTGACAAATGGATGTTACCAGTTGGAAGTGTGCCCCTACACTTTCAATCAGTGCGGACAGAGTGAGACTGTGTAGGGACACACCTCTTTGCAAAAGAGGAAATGGTAAAACCTAGCTGTCAATTTAGTCATACATTTCCAGGAGGAATCACAGAGGAACGACACAAAGCAGAGTTCTGAGAAAATATTTCAGAACTTACTAAAATAGACATGTCAGGCGATCTGGCAGGTCTTCTTTAAGCAAAAACTACCTCAACTATTTATATAGAAAACTGTTAATAACATTTTCCAAAAACCTCTTTGCACCGCATTTTGTTTCCCCACTGGAGAGATAAATCCTGCCAATGCTCCCACTCTGGCTATTTAAAGACTAACTCAGCCCAAACATTTGGGGCAGATTTACTAATACTAATACAGTGTAAACTTAGACAAGGCAGGCAAAAAATGTGCCAAATTTATCCAAGTGGTGCATGCTGTATGATAAAGCTGGTGCATCTTGCTGAACATTTTAGACACTTTTGACCTTCTTATACCACCTATAAGTTGGCTTTGTTTCCGTCAATTTTTTGCAACAAAATTTTGGTGCTTTTTTTGAAGCACGTGTTGCATTTTAAGCCATGCCCCCGTCCTGGTAAACAATGCTCCCTTGTCGAGCATTTAAAAAAAAGTGTCTAAACCAGTTAATAAATGTGGCGCACAGCATGCACGCCAGAATTCTGGAGCATTTTGAATAGTAAATCCGCCCCATTATATGTAACGGTAGTACATTTACCCATAATGTGTAATCTAAATTTTGGACAGACTACATTATCACTTGGCTTTTACCTTCTCTGGAAAGGCTTTGTTGCTGGCTGGTAGAATGTGAGCAATGAAGGGGCTATCCTTGATATCTTCATCATCACATATCACATGCACGGCATACTCGCCAGGCTCAGTTGGCCAATAGCGAACATCACATGATCCATCTCCCTTGTCATCACATTCGATCTTTGCCTGTGAGGGCCCCTCAATGGAAAAGCCTAGAAGCAAAGGTGGCGTTACAATAGAGATCAGGAACTTTGTACACTAAGACAATGCCCCCTTAAATCACTTACCAAGAGTTCCAACTTCTGTACCAATGGCTTCCACTACAAAATCTGCTGATTTGCCCACCATGCCAGTTTCCAGGCCAGGACCCCATGCTCGCACTTTCTGTACTCCTACTTCAGGGCTTATAACGACCTCAAATGGACTGTATATGATGTAAGAGGTGACATAAGAATGAAGACTGGAAAACACAGCACTAGCAGACAGCATTCATAATCCACAAAAAACGTAATTCATCGACACTTAGTGAAAAACTGGCATGCTAAGGTAAATTGGTGCCTGAAATCCTAAGTACTATAGCACCATCAATGGAAACAAGCATCAATATCCCTCCTATTCTGATTATTATTATCATTATAATTATTATTATTATTATTATTATTATTATTATTATTATTATTATATAATACCAGAAAGTACTTTGCAATATAAGGCAGAAATTAATTGTAGAATATAAAAATTTGCACTATGAATAATAAAGTAATATCCATAAAAATCTTGTTCAGATTGAAGATAGAATACACATTTTTTAGACTTTTTCTTAACTGGTTTGGTTCAGAAAAGTTTTTAATCTCACCTTCTGGGAATTGCGAATCCACCCCATGTGATTGTTACAATGTACTTTCCTGGCACCGCTGGGTAATAGTCACACTCGTACACACCATCCCCGACATCGCGAACTTTTACGGGCTCCTCTGTGCCCTCTGTTAATTAGGAAAATGCAATAAGGGACTTATTTAATAGCATGTGAGGGTAGTCTGACTCATAATGAAAGTATTATAGATATTTTTTGTTTGTTTGATGTACAGTTTGAAGGGGAATTTAGTTTCAACTTCAAACGCTGAGTGTTTTTTGTGTACTTACTGGGTCCTTTAACTGATACTTTTAGCTCTCCACTTCCTGCACCTTTAGTGAATACTTTAAAATCTGCAATTTCTTTGACTCGAACACCTTTTGGCTGAAGTCCACGACCGGAAGCTCTGCAGGCATTAGGATTACAAGCTACAAGAAAAAAAAAAATATGTTCCATCCATGACTGTTGAGCCAGGCACAACTACCACCAGTTAAATCTACTTGAAATGTGATATAACTATAATATACAATACAGCACAATTTCCTGGGGATATTCAGCAAAACGGAACCCCAGAAAACACCCACATGTTATATAACATGTGCTCATATTTGAGTATTATGTATTTGCAGAACATGAGAACTCAAAGCCACATGCAACCGCAAACAATAGACATACAAAGTAGTATATTCAGATTTTGAAGACTGTGGTCCCCAATGGTGCACCTGATTCCCATGACAAACTCTTTTACTATGATAGGCGTAAAAAAAAAAAAATTCTTAGTAGTATGGGGAAAATCTATTAAAATGACTGTTACTATATGAGACTCAGTAAGAGTAAACATAAAAAAAATTATATATTCATAGATTATTAAACTGCACCTAACTTTGGATTTCCCAAGACAAGCGAATATTACTATTTGGACAAATAAATACAGATCCAATTACAAGGCCGCTAGTATTCCTGGCAATACTTATTTTTTTCTGTTTAAACCTCGATTTTTGTCTTAATTCAGTGATTTTTTTAGTACCGTCTTAATTGTACATCTGATCTAGAACCATAACCAATATGTCGACATATCGACTTTTGGGCATGTGCTGGATTTGTTGTATCTCTGTTGCTGCAGCAAACAAAAATCCCATTTACATAATGTGGCATAGAGCTGTGCGGCTTCTAGGACATGCAGCAGTTTATATAAACTGCCCTATCAATGGTATTTTATGCTGTTCCTTCCCCTTGATTTGACTTGTTTTAGCTGCCAATATGTGAGCATTGCTTCGGGCAGTTCATGCTCTACAGCATGCAAAATTACAATTAGGACACAGTTGTCAAACGATTCCCATGCACAGGCTAGACTGCTCTATCTGGGCAAGCCATGCTAAGGCTCTTGCCCTTCCACTCTTGCCAGGCCATACTAACTTGACTTGCGTGGTTTAGGTTTGGGTGGAGGTGGGGGAGCCACTTTCTTGGCTTTTTCAGGAGGCGGGGTGGCAATGGACTGAGGGGTGACCTGAAGGGGAGGGGTGCTGAGAGCCGGGGGCAAGACCGCAGCTATTGGAAAAGCAAAGAAACATAGGGGAGAGAAAGTCATATAAAGCAAAGGCGGAATTAGGCAGCACACTTACGGATACAAAATGGTGACCAATTATAAACGCAGACAATGACAAATACATACATAGTCAATGGCAGACAATGACAGCTATAAATCCATACACACATGCAGTGATTCATGCAAAATACTGGGCAGAATATGTGTGTTTTCTGACAGCAATTTTTAGATTTGTATGGCAATTTACCTGAAAATATAGACTCAAAAATAATAGAAGATTAAATAAGAGTTATCTATTAGGAAAACTCTGAGTTTGATCAAAAATCATTTGCAACTTCTCACATTTACTTAAAAATCTGAGTAATATTTTTTCACTTTGTTTAATTTCTACTGATTTTGAGTTACATGAAGGTTTCTTCTATATTAATTTCTAATGCTAAAATCAGAATTATCCTTCCTATTATTAGAGAGCAGTGACAGTTATACAACTAGAGTGAAGCTGTTATTATGGAAATGCGTATAAATCACTTTCCACAGGAAACCAACAGAATTTTGAAAGCAGCATTCTATATAACTGGACAAAAAGACCAGAAATAACTCAAAATGAAACAGTAAAACCAAGTATCTTTAAAGGCACTAAAAAAAATGATGCAGATTTTAACTGTGGAATGATGTTAAAAGTGAAAGGATGAGACAACCCCTTTTTAAATTGGTAATGATAGGGCAAACGCTCATTCATCGGCTGCTTGCATCGTTTATGCAACAATAAATATTATCATTGATGGCAGCACATCTCTCATGATTGAAATGTATGTGGACGAGCGATCATAGTAACGACCATTCGTCTCCATACATTACTGATCATTGCTCCCTTTGAAAGTAGCAAACGAGCGCCGATCAACGAGCTGCCTCGTTGATCGGCTCTCACTTTCACGGCCCATATTGGGCTGCATAAGAGGGCCTTAAAGAGGCTCTGTCACCAGTTTATAACTGCCCTATCTCCTACTTAATCGAATAGGCGCTTTAATGTAGATTATTACTGGTTGTATTTTTTTTTTTTAAACTTTTATTTTAAGTTATGAATAGTTTAAGATTTATGCAAATTGTTCTTAATGCTTTTTTTTTAATTTTCACCAAGTGGGTGTTGTAAAGAAAAGTGTATGACGCTAATCAATCAGCATCATACACTTCTCTTCATTCCAGCCCAGCTGGATGTCGCGAATTCACGCTGTGACATCGCTTCATCCCCCGAGTCCTTCACCGGAGCGATGGAAAACTGAACAGACATCGCCTCCAGCCACTGCACATTCGGATAAGCGTCCTGGCATGACTGAAGGCAATGGCTGTTCACTCTTCCGTCACTCCGGTGAAGAACCTGCGGGAGGAGGTGACGTCACAGTGTGATCTCGCGAGATCACGCTGTGCTGTGGATCAAGCTCGGCTGGAATGAAAAGTAGTGTATGACGTTGATTGGTCAGCGTCATAAACTTTTCTTTACAACTCCCACTTGGTGAAAAGTAAAAAAACAACCAGTTGAGCATTAAGAACAAATTTGCATAAATCTCAAAATGTTCATAACTTGGTCAAAAATAAACGTTTTTCAAAAAACCAAAAACCAAAACAGTAGTTATCTACCTTAAAGTGCCTATTAGATTAGGTAGGAGATAGGGCAGTTATAAACTGGTGACAGAGCCTCTTTAATGCCCTTTGATCAGCTGTTATCTATGGAAGCTGTGTTCAGTCATACGTTTCCCCTGCAATAAAAGAAAGGTAAGCCAGAAAAGGAGACGCTTTTACTTAGCAGCTCTCCACTCTGGCACATAGAAGGAAGTCTCGATTGGTGGTGATATGGATAGAGGCTGTCTTCATGAGACAGCCCCTTTTAGTTCAGTATCATGGTAAGACAGAGTAAAATATTATGTAATTGATAAATACATGAAAAGTCACATTTGCATGTCTACTAATATTAAGATATATACAATGGGATTCATATGCATATTATATATCTACAGGGACAGGAAGTTAATAAATGGTTGGAAGAGAAGAAAATGGTTCATTTGCTTTTGAGCGAGAGAGTGTGAGATAATTATTTTAGACGTGACATGTAATACAATGTATGACACAAAAACAATAATTTAGAACACAAAGTATGATGAGTGCACAGGACCTGGGACAATGATTTTATTAATATTTGACAGATGTTAGAAACTCACCTTCTGAAATGTTAACAACATAGGGACATTTGGGAATCTGAGTTCCAGCGAAGGTAATGTAGATCTTGTGAGGTCCCTCCATATTAGGTCTGTAAGTGCAGCGATAGATATTATCACCTTTGTCTTCCAGAACAACTTCCACTGTATCCTGCCGATTCTGGGGATCAACGATGACCACACCAACATCACCGGACCCAGCACCTATGAAAACCAAACATCTGTATCTAGAATCTACTGTATATCACAACTCTAAGACAGAAGAAAACACTCATCATTGATCAGAAATGGCTGCATTTTGTATAATAATATACTGTATACGTTGAAAGAATGTCTCCAGAATCCCTAGTAATCTGATATGTTTCTGCCAAACTTGATGTTTGCTGTTTTCTTTCCTCCTAAAACCTTTCCTTTTTTATATTTGTTCCACTGATGTAATTGAACTACTGTGTTATATTAACACCTACAACTAAGGTGACATTTACCTGCTGTGTAGATATCGAAGTATGTAGGCTTGTTGGCAACATTTCCCGCAGGTTCTAGACCGGGTCCTCGTGCTGTAACCTTGTTAGCGTCTCCAAGAGCCATGGCTACATTGACATTGAATGGACTGTTGTTGATGTTCTGACCAGCAAATAATACTGTGACCTATGGGATAGAGGAGGAGGTCTAGGTAAATGGTAGATGAACAACTGAGCACTTAAATTGGATAAGAAAACTTATAAAACTGTTCTCAGTTGGGTTTAGTTGAAATTTTGGTGTCCCTAGTGAGGGGCTCCTGGGGAACAAAAGCACTGGCAGGGATGGCAAACTGATTAAAAAAGATAGTTGATAAAGGGGTATAGTAGGTGAAGCAGTGACAATTTTTGACAATTGGCCTTCCCTTTTCCCCCCATTGGGTTCCTTTGAGGTAGAAAAAGACGTAGGGGATCTCTAAGAGAGGATGTTTTTCAGGGGTTCCCTTGTAGTAAAAAGGTTGAGAAGGCTGATAACTATTTCCTTGTGTTATTAATATCGAAGAATAAAAAATAACATCAATATAATACATAAATACTGTATAAGAAGAGCTGTAATATAGAAATACATAATGTTTTTCATACATCGAGAACTATCGACTTTTACAATTTTACCGAAGCCCTCATGTTAAGTGATAGATTTGTGTGTCTTACCTTGTGGAGGCCTGCCACCTTTGGCACGTAACTGACCGAATATGTTCTGTTCTTGTCATTGTTGGGGATAACTTTGGCCTATAAAATAAAATATAGATTAATAGATATAGGAAAGGAAATACATCTTTTTTTTTATATGTAGGAGTCTTAGTAGTAAACCACCCCTGGGTAGGCTTATTTTTAACAAGATAAGTCTTAACCTCTTCAGTGTGTCCTTCAGGATCTTCAACAAAGACAAGCACTTCTCCAAGACCAGCCTCAATAGTTTCTACTGTGAAAAAGGCGGGTTTCAAAACCATGTTTCCCTGAGGTTCAATACCTGGAAAAGATGTAATATCACATTTAACATGTAGCAGCAAATCAGAAATATAACGTCAAACATTTCAATAGCCATAATATTATTACACACGATTAGATCTAATGTAGAGACATGCATGGCGGTGCATGGATTGTACCACTGGTACTCAATGAGGTATCATATTCTCGGAATACCTCTGTAATATGGCATAATTAAGATTTAACTGCGATTATTTAAAAAAAATTCATGGGCCAATTTTCCTTATATGCAGAGGTACATGTAGTAATGACCAAGGTATGGTCCTGTTTGGAACCTCACTGCACTGAAAGGTATGTTCTATTTACTTTTGTATTCCACTATATTTCAAGGACATTTCAGGAGCTGTATTAATAGCACTGACCAAGCTGTGGGCTCATTCCTTCATCTGTAGAACTGCAAGGAGATGCTGGAACTCAATAAGGCCCCACCGGAGCTTATGTTTTGGTCCTGCCTGTCTCCCAATTGTCCAAAATTGGGAGTTTTGGCAGCAGACAGTTTCACTGCTACAGATCAACATATTGTATCAATCGTGACGCTGCCAAGTAGAGATGGAGCAGAGCGGATTGAGAGCATGAGCTCACCCAGACATCGTGTTACACTAAAAGAGCCAGCAAAAAAAAGGAACTGCGGGGGCTACCTGATCTCTCACTTTAACCCTTACCTACTAACACGAGGGGTCTGTTACTAAAGGTGATCTAAAAATACATTTTTAATATGATTAATTAAAGAAACCATTTTAAAGTTTCCCATATTGTCAGAAAAGCATTGATAACACATATTTCCCATACCTGGCCCATAAGCAATGGCTTTCTTGGGATGCAGTTGCTTAGATCGAAGAGGTGCGCCAGGCTTCAACTTGGCCTTGGGGAACTGGGACAGGTAGGTCATGACTGAGTGTTCGTCAACATTAGGATCCACAATCTCTTCAGGGGCGATAACCTACAATACATATCAAGCATTATACTAGTTAGACAGCAGATATTATGAGTAGTATGTACAGTTATAAAAGTATTTTATTTGTAAATCACATTGCAGTTAGTTTATTTTCGTTATTGTAGACATTTAGACTATGTATATTATGTAGACATGTAGACTATGTATATTTCAGAAATTATAAGTTGATAACATTATGTTTAGTTTCATGTGTGTAGAAGGCGGAAGGCTTTTAGCTATAGAAATGCTAAACCTAAGGCTGGGACTTAGGGCCCTTTGACATGGGCCAATGGTCGGGTGAACAAGGACACTTTCGGATGCTCATTCCGATTATTAGCCCATTTAATAATGGCAGCGATCAGCTGGCAAATGAACAAACGCTTGTTAATTAGCTGATCGGATCTTTTACGCTGCCTAAAAAATGATCGTTTGTCGGCAGCACTTTTCCCAGTGTAAACAGGGTATGTGCTGCTGACAAGATGCAAAATGTATGGGGATGACCGATCGTATTAACGATCAATCGTCCCCATATAGGCACGATCATTTCTTTATATGTAAATGAGCGCCAATTGACATACCGTTCCCTTCAATCGGCACTCATTACCGGGCAGTAAAAATCTGCCTGTGTAAAACCACCCTACGTTCTTGTAAGACTGGCTGCCAACCTGACAGCAGACATGCAGGCTGTTTTAGAGTACTTCTGTCATGACTGGGACCTATTTGTGGGGTCGGAAGGTGAAGACACAGCTCAGTGGTGACCATCGGTAGGAAGCTACTCATTGCAGTCAAAGACTTGTTGGATAGTGATTCTTCTCACTTGTCCATAGCAGTTGCACCCCCTTCTATCTTTTATCATTGTTCTCCTACATCTAACATTTTAGATTATATTATTGCTGTTTTGGTTTTTTTGGGTATTCTATGGTTATATACTGTATTTTCCCAAAAGTGTCCTAGATTATCTTTGTTGTTCTGTGTTTATCTTATTTTCCTTTAAAAGTGCCCACGCAATGAATAGCTTTGAGTAGAGATGAGATCATAGCCAATGATATATTCCGGAAATTTCTGCAACAAAGTTATAAATATATGTGCAGCTAAAAAGGTCTAAAGAAAATTATTCTAAAAGTTAATTCAGAAATGTAAGTGCTGAATTTATTTTTTTCTCTGTAAATAGCAAAATCCAGTTACAAGTGTAAACATATTGTGTGATAAAAAGACATTTTATGTTTTTTTTTTTGTTTCATACGAATTTATTCTGATCTTAGAAGGGCAACATTATGATTCTTTTAAGTCATGTATCTTCTCTGGTCTCTCACCTGTGGTACTCCTAACCAGTCATCTGCTTGCTGCATTGCCTCCCTTGCATTCTCCACAGGCTGGTTGGGGTCCCATGCTTCCCAGTCTGGGCAGAGACCTACAAAAAGAAGGGCACATTTTTTATGTTCTTGTTTATATTATTGGCACTATTATTATTATCAACCTGTAGCTGACTGATCTATACACTAGGTAGACATATTAGCAATCTTAAAAGCTTACACATGCAGAAGTTTGCTACATAGCAACCAACAATGCTGGTATTTATTATGCTATGATGAAAACATGTTTTTCTGTTAAATTTGTCCCCATCATTGTAAAAAAATCTACGTGTGTAAATGGCCATTTTAGACCACTGACCAGATAATAAAATATGGGGATGTGCGTCTGATTTGGACCAAACTGTGTAAATCCCGTCCAAAGAATCAGTGAATATTACATTAGAAGAATTATCTTAGTCCACCATGTCCACTTATGAAATTTATGCATGAACTTTGTAGAGTAGATGATAGAATAGGCTTAAAGGGGGTTTTCCACTACTGGACAACTGATGACCTATTCTCCAGAAAGGTCATCAGTACATGATCTGTGGGGGTCCGACACCCGGACCCCGCACTGTTAGGGCACGTTGAGACGTGGCGGAATTCTTCCGCTGCATATGTTGGTGCAGATTTCGGGCAATTACGCAACGAATCTGCACCAACATTTGCACATTTGACAGGTAATTCAGACGTTGCAGATATCACAGCGGACTTGCCACAGATTTCAGTTTTTGCATTGCAAAGGCTGAAATACACAGTGAAATTCCGCTTCTTCTCCGCAATGTAATGAGCATGCTGCGGAGGGAAAATTATGCACCGCAGCCTAATTCTGCACAGTTATTTTCTGCAACGTCTGAACTAACTTTCCTAAACATGTATAGAAACAAATGTAAAAAACGGCCGCTGCAGAATTCCACTGCGGACTGTCCGCAGCTGAATTCAACAGCAATTCCGCCACGTGTGAATGTGCCCTTAAGCCGCTCCGGCTGCCTCCGAGCATTGGACCTACATGATGGAAGCAGTTGGCTCCTGCCACTGAATAGCAGCCGAGCTGCAGTACAATTCAAGTGAATAGGAGCAGAGCTGCAATACGGCAGCACGGCCGCTATAATATGTACGGAGCCAACGTCTTCCGTCTCCATACATCTCATAATGGGCCATAACATCCGGTGCCCAGAGGCAGCCGAAGTGGCTTAACGGTGCGGGGTCCGGGCGTCGGACCCGCACCGATGATATAATGATGACCTATCCGGTGGATAGGTCATCAGTTGTTCAGTAGTGGACAATCCCTTTAATACTCATCATAAATGTAGTAAATGCATTTTACAATACAGCAGAATACACTCGTGCTGTAAGATGTAAATAATAAAAGATGAAAAATATAAGTGTACATACGAATCTTGTAATATGAAGGGTAAAGGAATGCTGAACTGAAATGTATCAATGTAACCTGTTTTATTCGCTGTGTAAGTGATCGTGTAAACTGGAGTATATTCTCTGCCTCTTGCCTTATATGAGATTACACACTTCTCTCCCCCACCCTCCCTCTGTTTGTCAGACGGACAGGCTGCTTAACTGGATAATGTTACAACTGCATTTCTCCCTTGTCATGGAAAGTTACATTGAAAGCTGTACTATGCCTATACATATAAGAACAGACCTGTCCACTTCAAACAGTAAAACCTTATCACTTCTGTACATGGACCCCAATGCAAAAGCTTTACCAAGGCCCAGGTAACAACTTTGTAGTCTGCCATAGATGAATACATCAGAATATAGGCTTTACATATTATATAAAAGTAATGTTCTTTATATAGGGTGATATAGTGATCTTATATCACATCGAGGGTTCGGTTCTGACCGCAAACCTCAGTACTCTGTATAGCTACATGACTAAATGCACCATTGAAAAAAAAATGTATCAAATTAAAAGGTATTTATTGTTACTGCTAACAATTTAAAATATATATTTGTCTAATTTATTTTTTAAAGTTCTTGGGGTACAGATATGATCGATTTCCAAAAAACAAAAACTGATCATAACAGACCTGTTGTTTAATCTCATACAACTAATGTAATACTGAATTCACTGTGGTAACATATGTACATAAACGATGCTGATAGGGTCATCCGTCTTCTCTACTCTTATAATACAATTTTATGTAGTGTATGTGTATAAAAAAGGCAGATATTGGAAGAAAGCAAAAGCACACATAATTCCGCCTGTTATTTTACATCCCAAAATATTCAGGGGGAGGAGATGTCCCAGGGATATCTAGGAATATTTCTGCCTATGACCTAATACTTGGATGTCGATTACAAGGATCCAGATCCCGCGGGTTGTAGTGCGCTCTTTAAATTATACTTATTAACCTATTTTGTTACCAAAAGAGCCTAAAATGTAGGTATTGCTGAGATTCTCTCCAGAGTTACAATACTTAAAAGAAAGCATCTGTAAAATGGTCCAATTCCCTAAACTGAACCGTTCATTTTTTATATATTATATCGTTTATGGTTTAGTAGACATTGCCAGTCCGTGGTTACATTGTGGTTTGTTTTAGCTTCACAATATACACTGAATTTGTATAGGATCGATACAGTATTTTGCACTGTTATAAACATTTTAGCCTTCTGCACATATCTATAAATCACCCTGGCAGCTGAACTCCTACATTACTTTCATTAGAACTACTTTGCATTACCCATGTATATATCTAAAATGGACTAAGTACACTTTACGTACCTGGTGCACAGTTGTCTACCAGTGCACCCAATGCCTTTCCATCCTGCCAGTCCCGGTGGAAGTTAGTGATAGGTAGCTGTGGTATTTTGTTCTGAATCCATCCCAGAAGTCTTTGTTTCGGTGTTTGCTTCTTGACATCTTCTTCATCTTCATCTTCCCACATAGGCATAGAGATAGAGTAATGCAGAATGAGTGTCCAGATAAGACCCAGGATCAGCTTGAGGTTTCCATCCACAATTGCTTTTGAATCTGCAAATAAAGGAAGAGGGACAAAACGTTAACATTATTGTTTACAAAGTGATTATTTAGCTATTTTGGTACTAGCAAAGTTCCATTTTATTGTGAACATATATTAATCCCTTACTTTTTAATCCAATTTAAAAAATTGTACAATACCCCGTTTTTGACAAGCATAAATAGTTGACGCCAGTATGACCACTTTGTTAAAGGCCCGTTTACACCGGCCGACAATCAGCCGGTGCAGCGAGCGCCGATCAACGAGACATCGTTGATTGGCGCTCGTTTGCTCCTGTCACACGGAGCTATGGATGGGGACGAGCGGTCGTTACTCTGATCGCTCGTCCCCATACATTATTATCGTGTTGGCAGTGCATCTCCATGTTTACACAGGGAGATCTGCTGCCGACAACGATAATATTTTACTTTTTTAAAACGATTCGACCAGCAGATGATCGTTGGCTCGTTCATCTGCTGATCGCTGCCCTGTTTACACAGGGCAATTATCGGCAACGAGCGTTCTATGAATGCTCGTCTGCCCGATAATCGTCCAGTGTAAACCCCCTTTACTCTACAACTTGAATGATTGTGTTTGGCTGGAACGAACAGCCAATCAGGTGTGGTACATAAGAATTGGATCAGGAGCTGGGCATAAGAGGACCATTGGTAGGGCTATGTAGAGGGAAGTTTTTACACATGGTTTTAGGTAGATCATTTTTACTATACAACTAATCTTTATAGTGTAGTATAGAGCAGAAAATAGGAAACTAGTTATGAAAAGTAGACAGGAAAGCTGTATATTCTTGAAGTATACTGTAATGTATTAACACTTGCTTTATTTGTATTCTTGTTATGTTATTTTATTAAATTCTAGGATCATTTCGATTAAATTCTAAGTTAGTTTTATTGTTCGGAAGCAAGTAATCATTTATCATGCATAATCATCAATTAGTGAAAATTACTGGGAAAACATCACCAAGTTTCCACAGGGTAAGTAGGTTTAGTGTATGTTCACACACAGCCGATTTGTTGCAGAAATTTCTGAAACTGAGGCCTCATTTACACGAGCGTAATATACGCGCGTGCGACGCGCGTGCTTTTCACGCGTGTCGTACGCACCTATATTACTCTATGGGGCAGTGCAGACGATACGTGAATTTTGCGCAGTGCGAGTGCGTTGCGTAAAACTCACTACATGTTCTATAATCGTGCGTATTTCGCGCATCACGCACCCATTGAAGTCAATGGGTGCGTGAAAACCACGAAGGTCGCAGGGAAGCACTTCCGTGCGAACTGCGTGATTCGCGCAAGAGCTGTCAAACTGAATGTAAACAGAAAAGCACCACGTGCTTTTCTGTTTACAAACATCCGAACGAAGTGTCTTAGAGATGACCGAACCGAACTTCACCGGGTTCGGCCGAACTCGTTTTGACCGAACCCGGCAGGAGACAGTCACTGTCCAGGGTGCTGAAAGAGTTAAACTGTTTCAGCACCCTAGACAGTGACTTCCGATCCCAATATACGTGAACATGTAAAAAAAAAAAAAAGTTCTGACTTACCGATAACTCCCGGCTTCTTCCTCCAGTTTGACCTCCCGGGATGACAATTCAGTCCAAGTGTAACCTGCAGCCAATCACAAGCCAAGCACAGGCTGCAGCAGTCACATGGACTGCCGCGTCATCCAGGGAGGTGGGGCCAGATGTCAAGAGAGGCGCGTCACCAAGGACGCGTCACCAAGGCAACGGCCGGGAAGTTCTCGGTAAGTACGAACCTCTTTTTTTTTAAACAGGTTACTCGATATGTTGATCGGAATTCACTGTCGAGGGTGCTGAAAGAGTAACTGCCGATCAGTTAACTCTTTCAGCACCCTGGACAGTGACTGACGTCGACTAGCCTCATCTCTATGATTGCGGCTGCACGAAAATCACGCAGCCGCGCATCATACACTGATGACACACGGAGCTGTCAAGTGCCTTTTGCGCACGCCAAACGCTGCATTTTTTTGCCTGCGTAAAAACGCACACGCTCGTGTAAATGAGGCCTGAAAATGAGTTCCATACATCTGAATGAGATTTTTTCTTCAGCATGTGCTTGGATTTTTGCAAACCCCATTCAAATGTGTGAGACAGTTGCAGAAATGTCTGCAACAAATCTGCCAAACATGATTTCACCTTTAGGCTTTTTTCACACAGTGCTGATTTAATGCAGATTTTGTATGTAGTTTTTAAGCCAAAACCAGGAATGGAACCAAAACAGAAGATATTTATAAAAGAAGGCCTTGAAGTGTCTCCCCTCCTGTATCCAATTCTGGTTTTGGTTAAAAAAAATGCATGCAAAATCTGCATCAAATATGCACCTTGTGAACAAGGCCTTATAGTCTATATAAATCACATAGCCTTCACGTTGTGGAGTAGGTACCAACTGGAGTCACTGATCCAATTAGTGATTAGGTCTCATAAAATGTTAAAAGCATTAACTATACATGAAAAGCATGCACCTTGAATTCTCCATGATCATTCTTCTCATCTATATGTTGAGTATGCTTTGGTACACACCCTGCTCCACCATATTCCATAATTACTAGATTACAGTATTATCTGTTTTCTATTGAGTCATTGTCAGTAAGGCGATTCTCTGTCTGGATAGTTTGGATTTTAATCTATTTTAATCATTTTTGAACTTTATATAATTATGATATAATAACTTCATCTATTCATACTGTTGTATGAACTTATACATTGTCTGTAAAACCTTAAATTGTGTGCAATGTAATCTCTTAATGCCCAAAAAAAAATTACTGCATTTTCACATTGTTCCCGCAAAGATTGTAAACTCAAAGGCCAAAAGATTATGGGGGAAATTTATTAAGGCTGGCGTTTCATACGCCAGTCTTAATAGTAAGAAAAGATGACGCAAGATGCAACACATTTATTAATAGGCAAAAGCCAATGGGAGGTTTACTGGGGGGTAGTCTATTCAAGGAGGGGCAAAGTAGGGGCCCAGCATGGGCCTCTACCTTGCTACGCCACATTGGGGGGAATTTACATGAGCTAGATTTCAACTATAATTTACGCCAGTTTTCTGGTATCAATTATAATAAAATAGTCAGGCCCTTTTCCCCGACGCCACGCCCTCTTCAAACAAAAGTGGCGAGGGTGGCGGAAAAGACATAAAAAATTCACAGCGAATTGCACATTTTTGGCCCTTTTGCAACTTTTCTGTGCGAGAAAACAGGCATATAAAGGTTGATAAATTGCTCCCTATGTCTAGACAGAGTCCTGTCTTCTCCTTGATCTAAAACTAGTTAAAAAAGAAAAAGGGAGGACAGTTATTTATTACGGAGGAAAAACATTCAGCTTCATTTGTAACAACTAGAGCAAACAAAAAATGGTTGCTCAGAAGAAATAATCAGATGACTTCTGTTCATGTGGACAGTGAAAATGAAAGCTGGAATCTGCGTGACTGCTATGCACAAATACACTAATATTGGTCGGCACTAGTATTTGTACATGAGGCCGTAATGTGGTCCACATCACAAATCACTGGCAAGAGCTCCCCATATACAGGTATGAATGGAAGTCACAGATATGTCTATGAATAGGTTCACGCTGGCGTCATAGTAAAATTCCATCAAGTTTTGTTTTACCCTAAAAAGCAGAATATTGTAGTCGTAAAAAAAGGAAACTAATATATTTTATTATGGAAACTGTTTAAAACTATCTCCTACATTATTATTACTGTCTGCTTGACATCAGAGTGCTATGACTATGTTATTAATGTTATAAAATATTACGTTTGCATAAATATAATGGAGATCTATTGGTTTTAGAAAGAGGGCACAAAATGTTCAAATAATAATTACACATACTGTATATTTCAGTGAAGCACAAGCCAATCTACATACTGTATATTACTAGTAAACAACAAGTACACAAACACTTAAGTGCAAAACTTCAGATGCAAAGACTAAATGAGTCATGCATCCTCTTCATTCCAATCTTTTCTAAAAAAATTTTTACATAAAATAAAAATGCCCAGGAATATAATGTGAGGGATGTGGGGGGTGCGAGGCGGGGTAACAACTTTTGTCAGCTGTACCGGGTCTGGAAAGTGAGGGGAATTACCGGATGTGTTGTGAAGGGAGGTTTGTAACACAGAAATACCCTTCTTTCTTCAAAGAAAAATAATCTCTACAAGTCCGTTATTTATTTTGTGCTGATCTTTTAAGTTACATAATATTTTCTTTTCCATAACACTAAAACTGAAATGTGAAGAATTGCTGGTTTCTTGCAATAATGGGAGTAGCGTGGGAGTTAACCTGTTCAATTTCCCATAAACGGGATCCTTGAGCTATCTCAAATGTACGGGCAGTGGTCTACCCCACATGATATTAATAAAGCACACAGGAAACACGCTAACAAATACAACAATTCTTTATTAGTAATCAATATTTAATAAAAAACATACAATTCATAAAATATAATACACAGATTACCCAAGAAAAATGGTTCCCCTACTGAACTGACCCTAACACCACATATTAGCCTAATGGTGCAAGAAAAGAATAGTCAACCATATGAATAAATATATGAAGCAGGTCCTAGACTCCACATAAATATGGAAAAATTGGGAAATTAAGTTAAATAAGATAAGGAATAACCGACCAAATCCATTAGGAGATCCAAATACATTCACTGGTCATGTTGGATCTTCTTCTTATCTATTGTACTATATACATTTTAGGATGCCGGACTCCTTTCAGATAACAGTTATCTAATGTCTATGTCCGGCGTAGGTCACATGTCTAAAGGCCCATTTACACTGGGCAATTATTGTTGCGATTTGTTTGTTTCCGTTTATCGTAGCGATAATTACCCAGTGTAAAATTCTCAAAATCATTAAAAATAACCAATAAAACTATTGTTTATTGTTGATCTACAACGATTGTGCATGCCTTAAATTATCGGCATCAATAAATTGAAATACTGCTCATAGCAACATTTACAATATGCCTGCCTAGTGCTCAGCTCTGACTTACTATACAATGATCATGCTTCCTGCCAAGCCGATAGGAAACGTCACCGCAATGACTGATACAAAAAAAAGTAAACAGACACAGCCAGATCTCTAGGAATTGATGATGTTATATTGGTATTATGTACCTGTGATAACACCCATTAGGGCATGCCCCCACGTGGCGGATTTCCTCCGCAACTGTCCGCATCAATGCCGCACAGAATCTGCGTTGCAGATTCTGCGGCGGATCTGCCCAAAATGTGCAGTAAATTGATGCGGACTAGCTGCTGCGGACTGCGGGAAAAGTGCTTCCCTTCTCTGTATCAGTGCAGGATAGAGAGAAGGGATAGCACTTTTCCTAGTGTAAGTAAACGAATTTCATACTTACCGGCCGTTGTCTTGGTGACGCGTCCCTCTTTCGGCATCCAGCCCGACCTCCCTGGATGACGCGGCAGTCCATGTGACCGCTGCAGCCTGTGATTGGCTGCAGCCGTCACTTAGACTGAAACGTCATCCTGGGAAGCCGGACTGGAGACAGAAGCAGGGAGTTCTCGGTAAGTATGAACTTCTATTTTTTTACAGGTTGCTGTATATTGGGATCGGTAGTCACTGTCCAGGGTGCAGAAACAGTTACTGCCGATCGCTTAACTCTTTCAGCACCCTGGACAGTGACTATTTACTGACGTCGCCTAGCAACGCTCCCGTAATTACGGGAGCCCCATTGACTTCCTCAGTCTGGCTGTAGACCTAGAAATACACAGGTCCAGCCAGAATGAAGAAATGTCATGTCAAAAAAGCAATACGCATGCGCAGCACACATAACATGTGCATGAAAGCTGCAGACTTCATTGCGGAATTTAGAATCTCCATTGAAGTCAATGGAGAAATTCCGCCATGAGTCCGCAACCAGTCCGCCACTGGTCCGCAACAGACAGAGCATGCTGCGGACACCAAATTCCGCTCCGCAGCCTATGCTCCGCAGCGGAATTTTACGCCTCGTCTAAACAAACACTTCTAAATAGAAGTGGAAGTCAATGGACAAACGGCTCCGCTGCGGATTAACGCTGCGGAGTGTCCGCAGCGGAATTCAAGTGAAATTCCGCCACGTGTGAACCCAGCCTTACTACTCCATGAACTGCTCATTATAACTTTGATCCATAACTAACATGTTTGCTGCATTCTAATGCATTAAACCATCACTAGTACCATAAGGGTAATTCTAGAAGAAGGTAGTATATGGATACGTGCAGTGTACAAACAACACATTGACACTAGAAGGTAAAAGATTGTCTAGAGACAGCTGCCATAATAAAAGAATGCTTTTGTGACTCCAGATCTGCCGGCTTTTCGTGTTCTCAGCTGTTTCCTGCTGGAGAACCAGCACCAACTGTTGAAGTGGCTGGACCAAGTGGATGACACCTGTCACTGAGCCAGCAAGCCCACACCACCTGCTCTAGAGCAATAATCCCATTCCCATCACCCCCATTGTCTGCAGTACTCATCTTGTCTGCCCCTCAGTTAGCAAAAGACATATAGGAGGGTACAATGCTGAAAGTCAATTACAAGAATGTGAAAAGAGGTCAACATCTCTGATCATACAATCGATAAAGCATCACCTCTGAACCTTCATCAATATTACCATTAAATAATATGCTGATGAGGTGACTATCACACTAACCTGTTTTTATTTACAATAAGTGAGAGGTTGTCACAGCCCTGCCCCTGTTACAAGGATGTATATATAGTAAAATGGACTTTTAATAATATATGTATAATGTTTCAAAACACGTTACTCAGCTTTCATGCACAATAATAGGGCATTTATCATAACAGAGTTGAATATTTTTTCTTTTTCTGATACTCATCTAAAACATGGGCCGCAGGAAAAATTACCTCCTATGGCTTATATAAACAGAAATAGAAACCCAACATATCTCTGGAAGACCACAAATGAGTCAGATCTGGTGTAATTGTTGGACAATACTCATGTTGGGAGAAGCACAGGTGATCTTTTTTTTCTGAGAGTTAAACAGTTGTTAGATTTGTCACTTGTCACTAACGTACTAATGACAGGTGTCAGATGACTTTCTGCAAGCAGCTGGACCTTCTAGAAGTTTTTACTCTCTCACAGAAAAATGGTTGCAGACTATTAATGCTTTTTGAGGTACAAAAGTCAGTTGTTTGTTGTAGTTATGGAGCTGGAAATGGCTAAAGCATATTTATAAAGCACCTGGATTCCATGTTTGTATGCTTTCCTCATGTCTGACAGTTTGCAGGTGTGTTTCGGTTTGCTGCAGCCATGTGCCAAATTTATAAAGCGCATGCAACATTTTTAATACGTAAGACTTCATTCACACTTTTCCTGTGGCCTTTTTTTGGTCCCCAAAAAATATTTTAAAAAATTATGTTTTTTGGTAAAATGATACATGCATTTTTCACATTGCAAATCATGTGATTCATAGGTCATTTATTCTTAAAAAAATGGCTTAAAAAAACGCCACACGCATTGACTTTGATTTTGAAGAGGCAAAAAAATCTATGCGAGAAAAACGCTACTAAATGCTTGAAAAAATGACAAAGCCAGACGCTGCAATTTTGAAAAAATGCCACTGAGCTAAAAACGTAAGTCAAAATACTGAAAGCCACAAAAAACGCACTGTTTGGATTGTGTTTAACAATTTCAGATTGACTTCAAGCTAACATCTGGCTGCAGCGTTTTTTGCAGAACAAAAGCAGCATTTTTCTTTTATAAAAATAATGTATATATATAACCATCAGCCAGAAAATCGCAGCTGTGGAAGTGCTGGTGGCACCTGAGCCAAACTCATACCAGGGCTCTGGGGAAGAGTGGGGACTCCCTATTATAAGGCAACTTATCTTCTAGCGTTTGGTGTTGTCTTTGTTTATTTTGTTACTTATTAACAATGCATATTGTGTATTGTGTCATATTGTTATATATATATATATATATATATATATATATATATATATATATATATATATATATATATATATATATATATATATATATATGCTGGACTTTTATTATAGGCATAGCCCTTTGATGTGTTTATTGTGTGTCAGTGTTTAGAATACATAAGCAATTTCATTGATTGTAACTTATCTGGAAAGTGTTTGCTTTTTTTGGAGAACAACTTCCATCCTGTTTAATATTTTTGGGGGTTGGAGAATATATTACATATTTTATATACTTGGGGTTTATGAAACAGATTTTTGGGACATTTTGGGACTGAATTTTTTACTTTGATGATTGCAGGTCTATTATAATCCTATTCTATAGGAAATCTAAATGAATCAATAATAAATGATCTCCTTACCCTTTAATAATAAAACTTTACTTTGTAACATACCCCATGTGTTCTTTATCCTATTTATAAGATGTAGTAAACCTTTATCATTTATACTGGCCGGTATATTTCAGGTTGTAATGTAATATATTACTCTTACTCTCTAAATGGATTCTGTTACTTGAACTCAGGGTGTTTCCAAGCCTGACTTTCTCGGACACTGTGCTATTTGCTGTGTCACTGACAGAGACTTTTTCGTCCCCATTGGCAGTCCCAAGAGTACGAGGACAGGAGACCAGTGACAGCTGTGTCCTAGGATGCCAGGGTGGAAGGAAGAAGCCATGCCAAGACCAGCCCATTTCACGTTTCACTGCTATTCTAGGGAGCAATCTGCCATGTATAATCAGTGTTGCATTTATTAATTATAATGAGTAATTGCTGAATAGAACACTAGTACTGCTATATCCTGAGAAATGTGTTCAAATGTCACTGTGTGTTATATAATATAACAAGTCAGACACATTAGTGATAAATTAGGCTTTTAACATATGGTTTGGATTCCAAATGCTGTGCAATGCCTCTATAGTAATTTAAAATGCAAAGCAAAATAGTCTATAATGACGGGTGTCAGAATGAGGCATTTTTATTGCTTTGCCCTGCTCCTTCCTACACTTTTAATGGACACTATGTAAATGCAAGCTTAGGCATCAAACAGGCTTCCGGAGGGGGGTCTTAAACACGATATAAATGTGATAAACATGTGTGATAATTGGGTATTCATGCTTGATATAAAGATAAAAATATGTGATTAGTATCTCTAAAGCCATTACTGTTATGGCCTTATTCACACGAACGTGTTTAACGTCCGTGATACGCGCGTGAAAACCACACGCGTCCCGCGGATCTATGTTAGTCAATGGGGCCGTTCAGACATTCCGTCATTTTCACGCAGCGTGTGTCCGCTGCGTAAAACTCACGGCATGTCCTATACTTGGGCGTTTTTCTCGCATCAGGCACCCATTGAAGTCAATGGGTGCTTGAAAATCACACGCAGCACACGGAAGCACTTCCATGTGTCGCGCGTGATTCGTGCAACAGTAGATCAAGAAATGAAGGGAAAAATAAAACAACTTCCTTAATTTATTTTTCTAAACATCAAAACCGCGTGTCATAAGTATGGCATATGCGTGAAAATCACGCAGCAAACACTGATGACACACAGAACTGCAACGCGCAAAAAACGCAGCGTTCGTGTGAATAAGGCCTAACATAAATATATACATAGCCTAATATTCAGTAGTAATCCCATATTACCTTGCTGTAATACTATTCTTGCCAATGTATATTGAATACTGGGCACAATGGATGGATTTATCCTTTAATTCTACATATTCTGACATATTATGATTCAGTGATGGACAGGGTAGTGGCTGTCACAGGATGTCTCTCTATCTCTCATGAGTGGTTGTCACAATTAAGACTGATACACAAGGGTGCAACTATAGGGTATAGCTATATGGGGTGTAGAGGTCCCAGCTGCACTTGGCCGCTGGTCCCTGAGGAACTGCCCCCTCACATAAGAGGATAACAGCACTATAAATAGTTGGGGAGTCGTAGTACAGATTTTCATCAGCTTCAAGTTACACCTCTGCTACTGTCCAACGTACATGCAAGTTTTTATTCAAATGTCATGTTAATAACGTTTGAATAAAAAGTTGCACAGGCATTGGACTGTAGCAGAGGTGTAACTTGAATGTTATAATATTGTCTATATTGTCTTGAATGTTATATATTGTCTATATATATATATATATATATATATATATATATATATATATATATATATATATAAAGCTTTTTAATATCTTACTTTTTATCAGTATTATTACTTGGAGTTTACCGCTCTTCTCTGCTGTACCCATGACAAAAATTCCTGTGTCTGCTGGCAGTTCAGTGTTATCATAGGGACAGTTTGTGGAGTCAAGTCACCTTCCTCATAATATGTCTACACATGAACACAAATAATTGTCACTATTCAAGCTATTTAGAAAGTGATTAATGATGTTAATATTTGGATCTATAAAATGTCTCTATGAGAAGGCTGAACTACCAGAGTACAGAACAAGAAGTTTTGCTGACACGGGCAGAGAAGCTTTTTGAGCAGGGTACTTTCTTCATTAGTTTTTTTTTTTTAACATAAAAATGATGTGCATTATTTTTGTGTCTTCTCGAAATTGTAGATTTTGGTAATATGTTGGCGCTATATAAATGAAGAAAAATAATAATTGTGGTACTGGTAGAACATTACCACGAGGTGTACCCTCAGGGGTTCTGTAGTAATGGCTACATTTGTATCTAGATGAAGCCTGGCTATAATGCACAGCCCATATTTTCTTCTTTATCTGTAGAAATATTTTTTACTTTTAAACCTGACAAATACATATCTCAAATACCAACTTTTTTGTATGTATGTATGTGTTCCTCAGAGTATTCTATTTATAACACATTGCCATCTGTCTTTAAAGTTGGATTGGCATGCATTCTTTGTATACATATTCTGAGTATAAATAACACTTCAGTATAAATACTGAGGGCTCATATTATTTTCTGTTAGCAAATTTAAAGGGGTATTCTGGTTACAACAAGTTACCCCCTATCCGTAGGGTAAGGGGTAACTTGCTGATCGGTGGGTGTCCGACAGCTTGGACCCCCACCGTTTACGATAACGGGGACCCAGAAATTGCCCGAAACCCTCTGCCGCTCCATTCATTCTCTATGGCAGCGCCGGAGATAGCCAAGTGCAGAGTTCAAACGAGGGGTTCGGGCTAATTTGGGGTCCCCGTTTTTGTAAACGGTGGGGGTCCCAGCTGTTGGAAACCCACCGATTAGAAAGTTACCCCTTACCCTACGGATATGGGGTAACTTGTAACCGGAATACCCCTTTAATGTATCATTTCATGTAGCAATTTTGTCATAACATAAATGTTACCAAGGATGTTTTGGTCTTTTTTGTTTAAGAAGATCTACGTAAAGGATCTATATGCCAAACTGGCTAAGGTGGTAAATAAATCTGCATGTCAGATATAACTTCTAACTCCATAACTCCAGCTTAACACTATAATCGGTCAATCATAGCATATAACACACCAGCCAAGAATTCCACATTTAAATATTGCAAATGTTGACGGGAAACATCACACTGACCCATATATATATATATATATATATATATATATATATATATATACATATATAGCTAGATAGGTATATCTCTATCTATCTATCTATCTATCTATCTATCTATCTATCTATCTATCTATCTATCTATCTATCTATCTATCTATCTATCTATCTATCTATCTATCTATCTATCTATCTATCTATCTATCTATCTATCTATCTACCTCTCTATCTATACTATGTATGAATATACTCCACTAACTTTTCTCCCATTGACAACATCTTTTAACCAGAGTTTCCTTTAAACTCAAAAATATTTTCGCATCAAGCAGCTTAGTAGTTAAAGGGTTTTCCCATCTTGGAAACTTATGGCATATTCACAGGATATGCCATAAATGTCCGATAGATACGAGTCCCACTTCAGGGAGACCCACCTATGGCTAGAAAAGGGCCACGCGGCCCCCGTGTTACTTTTGTTCGCCTCCTGCTGCTCCCCAATCACTGTCTAAAGAGGTGTTTGGGAGTACGGAAACAGCCAAGCTTGCCATGCTACTCTGTTTTCGTAACTCCCACTCACTTCTACTGGAGTTCCGGAAACAGCATAACTCAGCATGGCTATTTTTGTACTTCCGATTACCTCATCAGACAGTGGTGAAAGAGCAGTGGGAGTAGAACAAGATAGGACAGGGGTCAGGGGGCCCCGTTTTAGAGATAACTGTGGGTCCCAGAGTTGGGACCCTCATCTGTCTGCCAATTATGGCATATCCTGTGTATATGCTATGAATGTCAAAGATTGGAAAACTTCTTTAGCACTATTCCTTGCAACACTGTGGACCTGGGATGGAATCCAACCTGGCCAAGATGTGTGTGGATACATTCTGTGGACAGTACTTAAAGGGAACCTGTCACCAGCATTTCACCTATTAAACCAGCAATACCTGGTGGTAGTGGGTGAAAAATCATTTCGATAGAACTTATAATTGTCTTCTTAGTTGGCTCTGTAGCTTTAGTATTCAGCTTTTTAGTGTTCCCACATCGTATGCAAATGAGCAGAAAAGAGTCAAATCTTCCTTTGAAAAGAGTCATATCTTCATTCCTCAAGTCTTTCCTTACTTTTGATTGACAGCTCCTCGCCTTCCCCCAGCACACAAAATCCTTGCTTGTGCATTGATGTCCTTTTCTGGTGTGTGCGCACAAAGGGACACCGGATTATTACGATAAAAGGCGCAAAATATTTGCAGACCGTTATTTACAGTTGGAGAAGGAGTTTAGGAGAGGGGATAACGGTAATAAACTTTTTATAACAGAGGCGAGTGAGGGATAAGTAAAGTTCAATAGGTGAAATGCTGGTGACGGGTTCCCTTTAAAGAGGTTATCCAGTGACGTAAAGTTGATGGCCTATCCTCATCATCACATTCGTTGTGGCGGTGCACAGTATTGCAGCTTCCTCCCATTCAAGTGAAAGTGTAATGTTCACAGCCGCTACGAATGTGATGATGTTGTGCAGCGCGGAGACATATAACCAATGAAGTAGAAGCAGCGCTCGCCGGAGTCCTGCAAACTTTTCAAACACCTAATCAGGGGGTGGGGCTGAAAGTTGACCCCCAAAAATATTTTACCTCACTGAATAACACCTTTAAGTGTTTGCAAAAATGTTGTTTCTCTTATATTGGAACATTTGTCTGACCTTGGCCAAATCTTAGTGTCTATAGCCACCTATAAATACTAATAGGGTTAAGGTAGGTTAGAGGTAATTAGTCATTTCTATTGCTAAATAAACACTAGAGGACATAAGAGCATTTATAGAAGCTGCCTGTGAAATACTGAATTTGTAATAAAGTTGGTATGGAGCCATTCCAGTAGAACGGAGAACCTACAGTAGTATATTAAAGAGGCTCTGTCACCAGATTTTGCAACCCCTATCTGCTATTGCAACAGATCGGCGCTGCAATGTAGATTACAGTAACGTTTTTATTTAAAAAAAACGAGCATTTTTGGCCAAGTTATGACCATTTTTGTATTTATGCAAATGAGGCTTGCAAAAGTCCAAGTGGGCGTGTTTAAAGTAAAAGTCCAAGTGGGCGTGTATTATGTGCGTACATCGGGGCGTTTTTACTACTTTTACTAGCTGGGCGTTCTGACGAGAAGTATCATCCACTTCTCTTCAGAACGCCCAGCTTCTGGCAGTGCAGACAGCGTGTTCTCGAGAGATCACGCTGTGACGTCACTCACTTCCTGCCCCAGGTCCTGCATCGTGTCGGACGAGCGAGGACACATCGGCACCAGAGGCTACAGTTGATTCTGCAGCAGCATCGGCGTTTGCAGGTAAGTCGATGTAGCTACTTACCTGCAAACGCTGATGCTGCTGCAGAATCAACTGTAGCCTCTGGTGCCGATGTGGCCGACACGATGCAGGACCTGGGGCAGGAAGTGAGTGACGTCACAGCGTGATCTCTCGAGAACACGCTGTGTGTCTGCACTGCCAGAAGCTGGGCGTTCTGAAGAGAAGTGGATGATACTTCTCGTCAGAACGCCCAGCTAGTAAAAGTAGTAAAAATGCCCCGATGTACGCACATAATACACGCCCACTTGGACTTTTACTTTAAACACGCCCACTTGGACTTTTGCAAGCCTCATTTGCATAAATACAAAAATGGTCATAGGGGTTGCAAAATCTGGTGACAGAGCCTCTTTAAGTCTGTGCGTTTCATTGAACAGCCCTAGTGAGTCAGTTGGACTTTATCTGCAGTTGATGCCTTCAGATGGAAGTTTCCTTTAATCACAAAATAGAAACAACTACTCAGGGATGACACCTGTGACCACCGTAGTTATAGAATAGCTCAGATACCGTAGGACACCCAATCACCATTTTGATCGAGGTGCATTGTTTAGGTTTAGACTATATAGATAATAGTCACTTAGTTATTCTTCCATCATCTAACTACAATGCATTGATCTTTCCACTTATTTCCTGCCCTTGTCTGTAATTTATTAACATTGTAAACAAACCATACATTATTAGTGCTGGGTAAATAATTGCTGCATGCAAATCAGTGTGGGCAGTGTTCCCAAATAGAAGTGCATTCAACACAAGTTCATCACATGAATGTTAGCATTTCTGTATGCTTACCGAAGGAAAGGCCTGCTGAGTCCATATCAAACCAACCTTCCCCCTTGAGGATTGTGTTTATATATACTATAAGAAGCTATTAGCCCACACACGGTCAACATAGCCTCCATTATGCGCCACCTGGATTGTGGCAGTACTACTTATAAGCAATATTTTCATCTCAAGTTTTCCAAAGTTGTCATACTTTTTGATCATATAGCAGTAAATATGCCTTTCTAGGCAGTTTTATATGAATTTGCACATTCATTATAAAACTAATACATAAATAAATGTTATGTTATTATGCCACCAAATCATAGTACTGCTGTATTCTGGATGGCTGGTGATAATTTTGTTGAATATAGGAATAGCAGTGTCTCTGTACTTTGTCTATTACTTGGTGGATGAGCCTACTATTTATGGTGACTAATAGCAAAGCTATATGAAATGCATCTTATGTTTGTAATATTTCACACACACGGGTTTAGCATTCTCATTATATAAGCAATTGCTAAGAGGAGGATTATGGGTGCCCCAAACACTGAAAGTGCTCTGTGCCATCTCCAGGACTACAGATAAACACATTCTGCCCTTAAACAAAATGTAAAAGAACTTTAGGTACAAATACCATGTATCTTTCCCCACTTTTGCAATGCTAATGCTTGCTCTAGATTTGGAATAACATGCTGGTATATCCAATATATCTCAAACACCCAGTCTATATAATAAATTCATGGTCTGAGAACTGGTAAAATGTAGTGGCAATATTGCTACCTATTCATGGTGGCTGGGCAAAATAGGTTCAATAATCCAGTAATCCTGCTGTCCTGCTCATTCTGTTCTCACCCAAAATGTCATCTATATCAGTAATGACAACCCTGCACTGTGTCACACACACCTGTCACATCTCCTCACAGTAGGGGGTAGGGGCACAAGCACGGCTTATCTCTTCCTGCTCTATGCCCACAAAGAAATCCTGACTGCTTATTGTTAAATAACATTGCTGATACCACCCAGCCGTTCTATTATACATAAATGTTACACATTACTAGCTATGTTACACATACAGTAAGTTTGACAATAAATCATAGTCAGCAACATTACAAAAACACAAGAATGATTTGATAATATTTTGATCTTATGTATTAAATGGCCACGTGTATACCTACCAAACTCATTAAATAGGTGAAGACATCATTCATTTTATTATTATGCACGTGTTTGGTATGTAAATCATATGGAACTGGAGGTTGTGAATTGACAGGGGTGTCCCAGTAGAGAGATGCTTGTCGATTTTAAGAATTTAAGGCGGCCATACATAGGCAGATGTCTCAGATGCCACATGATGCGCCAACATGGAGAAGAAGTCTTATCACTTCTATGAGAAAGTGAAGGACTGGATAATTGGAAAGAGATTTCCTACATGTAGCCAAGCACCTAGTATGGCTAGCTTTATTGGAATTATTGTTATGCATTCTTCATCTATGAACGGAGTATATATATATATATATATATATATATATATATATATATGAAGTATGTTGGCAGCAGGAGGTGAGGTATTGGGTGTGGGAATTCTTTAGATAGAGAAGAAATAAGTGGATGGAATTTAAGGAATCCTCCAGCAACTGGTGTTGGTGAAGAAACAAGCAACATACATTGTACATGCTTTTATATGGTGTGTGTGTGTGTGTGTGTGTGTGTGTGTGTGTGTGTGTGTGTGTGTGTGTGTGTGTGTGTGTGTGTGTGTGTGTGTGTGTGACGCTAAATTGTGTTCCCCATAGGGACAGGGGCTGATGTGTTGAGTAAGTGATATGCTGGTGCTATAAAAGCAATTGGAAATAAATAAATATATTAAATTTACTCCATTAGCCCCTGCCCTATTGGAGATTAGAATCTTTGATCCTGTATCAGAGTAGGAACGACCAACCATACAGAGGTATTTTTTTTAGTAATACTACTGACCTACCAATATTTTACATTATGTAGAAGGAGACCCATGCAAATATAAAAACTGTAAACGATCTGATTTGTTGGCATAAGATGTATATATACAGTATACGGTATGGAGCCTCATGCAGTTCAATGATAATGCTCTTCAAAACTGAAGATTTTTTTTTTTTTTAAACTGTTGAGTTACCAGGTTACAGATTTTGGATAGAGCAGTGAATGTTTCACATCAGACAACATCTTGTCAGTAATAAGAATGAGGCATCAGCTAAAGACAGATGGAGCAGTTACGTTTATGGGGAGTCATAAATGGAGGTGTGTGCAGAAATGGAGAAAAGGAGATGCATACTGAAATATTTATGTTAAAGCTCATTCTTCCGTCCTCCTAATCCTTCCACTGATAATACCATTAATTGCAAACATTTCTATGTCTTTACTGCCAGCAAAGATCTTTACAAGAAAAAGTTAAGGCCCCGGAATAACTTTTAAAAACGGAATTAATACATGTCAGAGACAAATCTACAGCTAATAAACTGCACAGAAAAAAAAGAATGTATATATTTTATTTCTACTAGAAGAAGCAAACAGCCACTAACAATAAGGTGCATATCATTGAACTATCTATCTATCTATCTATCTATCTATCTATCTATCTATCTATCTATCTATCTATCTATCTATCTATCTATCTATCTATCTATCTATCTATCTATCTATCTATCTATCTATCTATCTATCTCATATCTATCTATCTATCTATCTATCTATCTATCTATCTATCTATCTATCTATCTATCTATCTATCTATCTATCTATCTATCTATCTATCTATCTATCTATCTATCTATCTATCTATCTATCTCATATCGATCTCTATCTATCTATCTATCTATCTATCTATCTATCTATCTATCTATCTATCTATCTATCTATCTATCTATCTATCTATCTATCTATCTATCTATCTATCTATCTATCTATCTATCTATCTATCTATCATCATCTATCCTTTTATAATATACACTTTTTTGGTGTGGAAAATGTTGCCCAAGCTTTATAAATTTGGTGCTTGTCTGTGACAGACTTTAAAAAGTGCCCTTTTCTGTGAGTACTAAACAGAGATTACTTCACTGTGATGGTTTGGACCAGTTGCTATTGTCAACTGTTAGGGTATGTTCACACGCACTAATTACGGACGTAATTCGGGCGTCTTTGCCCCGAATTACGTCCGAAAATAGCGCCTCAATAGCGCTGACAAACATCTGCCCATTGAAAGCAATGGGCAGACGTTTGTCTGTTCACACGAGGCGTAATTTACACGCCGCTGTCAAATGACGGCGCGTAAATAGACGCCCGCATCAAAGAAGTGACCTGTCACTTCTTTGGCCGTAATTGGAGCCGTTATTCATTGACTTCAATGAATAGCAGCGCAAATTACGTCCGTAATGGACGCGGCGTTCAAGCGCCTGCACATGCCGTTACGGCTGAAATTACGGGGATGTTTTCAGTCTGAAACATCCCCGTAATTTCAGCCGTTACGGACGCCCTCGTGTGAACATACCCTAAGGCTCCATGTACACGACCGTAAAAAATCTCCGTAATTACGGACAAGCCCGGTTCTGTTGGCCGCGGACACCTTTCCTTATCACTCCGGATAGGTGTCCGTGTCATAGGACCGTGCTGGGAATTGTGGAGCATGTCCTACTTTTCGTTTTTTACGGGCCATGCTCCCATACTTTGTAGGGGAGCACGGCCCGAAAATGCGGTCGACGGCCGGCCGTGCTCGCAATCGCGGGCCGTGATTATGGGCACGGCTGTGTGAATGAGACCTTACTTTTCCCTTACACAATGATATATCGCTGTACTCTGCCTGTGAATGACCAGAGAAGCCGTCTCTGCCCACAGTGAGTCTACAGGTAATTTTAATGCTCAGTGGCTTCCCTGCTTTGTTATCATATGGTCACATTGTGATACAGATTTGTAGGTTAGTTAATAAGCTATGATTTCATTTACCACAAACCTCCAATTGGATAATACTCATTTAAAATATATGGCCTCTCATATCATCTACCTTTGTTTTCATTATATTTCTCTGAGTTCTCTGTACATTCTGATACCTCTTCAAATGTGTGTGAGGTGGTGTCATTGTAAAGATAAACCAGTTCAATTCATTCATTTCATTCCATTTTGGTTACTACACTTTAGGTCAGGGATACACAATGCCTTAAAGTGGTTGTATGAGATTAGAAAAAGATGGCTGCTCTCTTCTAGAAACAGTGCCACTCTTGTCCATGGGCCGTGTCTGGTATTTCAGTCCAGCAGCATGTACTTGAATTAAGACATGTTATTCTATTCTCATTCAATCCCTTAAAAGGGTTGTGTAGCACCTCTCTCTCATGCCTGATATGACAACGGGCGTGGAGAGACGCTACTGCACGCTGCATGGGACAGTTGCTGAAGCAACCGCTAGACAGCTGGCAGGTATCATGTACGCATCTCATTAAATATAACAGGACATGTGCACGACACTTGCTGAGCGTCTGACGGTTGCCTTGCCAATTGTCCCGCTTTGCGTTCCCCCTCCCCCCGTTGCGAGATCGGGCAGAAGAGAGAGGCGCTGCACAAACCCCTTAAATTCACTTGAGACTTCGGGTTTGCATACATCTTTCCCCATAGGATTTAAAGTCCCCAGGTAGCCCTAGCTGGATTGGACTCCTGGGTATCAGTTGTCCAGCTGTTGTTGGACAACATGTTTTTGTCTAGAGAGTCCACAAGCTGCGCTTCTACAATAGGTGGCTATCTATAAAATATACATAATATAAACAGCCACAGGGCTGAAGAGTCCACTAAAATTAAGACTTTACAATTTCTATTCCTCCACCCGCTCAATATCAAATAAATGCCTCCAGGTATTTACATTGTATTTTAGAATACCATGGTTATAATCCTAAACAGTCTAATATATATATATATGTCATGGGTAGATAATCTGCCAGATGTTCAATACTTATAATAGTGCAGACCCCATCAACAGCACATTAATGATGACATAGGCTCCATATACTGAATACCTGATAATTGTATTTTTGCTAAATGTCACACAATGGATTTGTGCTTTAGCAGTAACAGTCTTGTAATGCCTGGATTTAGATGATGTCATGTGAAGACACCTACTCCATTCTTTAGTTACTCAATGTTTTATGACAGATCAGGGCTTATTTTTGTCATTAGTCATATATCATTAGTCTGTAGACCTTTCACTTAAGTAATTCCCATGTATAAATCATAAGAATGTAGCAATATCAGATTATGTTTGTAACTTATAGTTTTCATATAAAGGTAAAACTCTGGGCCTTTCTCTTTTGAGAGTAATATACTGAAAAGTCAATCGGACCCAAGTCAAGTGACACCAGCCATGAAGAATCTCAGGAGATTGGTAGCCCTCTGGCTATAAAGAACTCTTAGCATAGGCCACATTACTAACTTGCCTTTTGTAGTACAGCAGAATATCCCTAGTAGGAAAAAGTCCTTGGGTTACCCTTCTGTGAAGTTGTTGAAGAATCTATTCAGCCATATCTTACTTATATCTGGTCTTGAAAAGCACAGGGACAAGAAACAATTCACACAAGGGTTGTCACCCACCTTTCTAGCTTTCCTAGAGTTCCGGATTACAAATCTGTCTAGTTATACATCAATATGTAAGAAATGTATCACTGTATAAGTAACTGGATTTGCCATTAGGTGTTTAGGAAGACTGGGTGACATCCCCTATTCAAGTTTGAATGGCAGCCATATAGGTTCTCACCCAGTTTTCCCAAAAGTAGAGGTAAATAATATATGTCTGAATAGAAATTGTAACAACCTGACAAAAGAGGACAACTCAGCGATATAAATTTCTTATTATAGGAAGAATGTTTTTTAATGTTTATGTACAAATATGGTAAAACTCAATATCATAAAAGGTTTTTAAATATAATACATTTTAAGTAATACATGTATATTTATTGTCCTCTGTTATCAGCCACTGTATACAATGAAAGCCTAACTGCGGAAATGTTTGCTGGTGATCATGCAGCACTACAAAAAAGAGAAAAGTCTCTCTTGTAATCATACGCAACCCTGTAGTAAAATAGGTATAATAATATAATAAAAAGTTACAGTTGACTGCTGCTAAATAATACAACATGCCTCTCCAACCTGATTAAGCAAAAAGTGGAAAATAATAGCGCCATCTATCAAAACTGTCTACCAGAAAAACTGCCCTTGTTGCCCATATAGCAACCAATCAGAGTTTAACTTTAATTTCTGATACTGCCCTGATAAAATGAAAGCTGAGCTCTGATTGGTTGCTATGGGCAAGGCGAGTTTTTCTTTTAGTTTTGATAAATGAGGCCTAGTGTTTTAATGTGATACAGAGTCATTATGAAACTATATCAAATTTAAATACTGTAAATAAAAAAAATTAAAGAAACATATTTTGTAATGTAGTCATATACCTAAAAATACACAGGTCCTTTTTTCCATGTAAATATGTGCATAATGAGTGGAAATCATTTGTGCCAGTTAAAGGGGGTATGGCTTCCAAATTACACCAAGTGCGACTGATTTATGGAAGTTATCCACCAATGCTTAGGAATGTGGCGGAGAACAACACCTGGTACAAGCTGGCATTGTTCTGTAGCTTGCACCATATTCACAAATAGCTGTGAGCCTTCTTTGGGGATTTAGTGCATGTTAGCCTACGATTTCCAACTGGCGTACTCTGGCGGGGTATGTCAGCCTTAACGTCCCCCAGGCCGCAGTGCATGTATGAATGGCACTGTAAATTGATGCATTTGGACCTTATGTATGTTTTGTACGACTGAAATGTTATAAATAAAGTTTTGGCACGTGTACAACTGCTGTTCTACTTCATCATTTCCAAAAAGTGCAGATTAGCATTTTTGTTTTAGAAATAACATGCAGCATGTTCACCCCCCCCCCACCCCACCCCGTATGCTTCCATCATATAAGCATATTTGTATGACAGAAAATATATGACAGAGAATATATTTTTGTGCCCGCTATAATGAGAACGTAATAGATATAATATATGTAATATACCTAATATCAAGCTGCTTACTATTTCATCCTTTCTAGTAAACAGTTTATCGATAGATTTAACAATGCGTTAGTAAAAGTTATGACCAAAATTATTTACCTATTGACACCAGCTTGATATGTTCTCTGTCCAGGAATTCCAGCGCCACAGAGACATTTTCCAGCTTCATCTGCCTGAAGTTTGGTCTAGAGTGATACTTTCTGTACATCTTCTTCTGACTCAGTACCTCTAGAAGGGCTATAAGTTTGAGGCCATCGGTAAGGTCTTTCTGAAGGTCCCCTATGCGCTTGTTCATACATTTGAGATGTTCATTGCACCACCTTGTGAAGGTGTTCTGCTGGATTTTCTTCCAGGGGGCATCTTCGGCCAGGTCTTTCTCTGTAGCTGGCATCTCGTCTGCCTCCTCGCCTTGGTACTGCTGATGTTGGTCGTAGTAATCGTTAGTGCTCATGATGACTTTTTATTTGAAGCTTTCTGCTTTTTATATGGGGATCAACAAGGGTGGAGAAAAGAGAGGGTGTAAAAACTTCTGGATCCAAACCCACACTGTGAAATCGAGTTCAAACTGCTGAAACGGAGCTCAACAATCAAATTAGTTCCCTTATTATTCGTCCTCTTGTTGGAAACAGTGAGATGTTTCTTGGCAAGTTCTGGTTAACCCCTCCACACCCCCTGAGTGGTGGGACAGAGCTGGGAGGGCTGGGAGAGTTATCACAGTGCAGTAGGCTTCCACTTTTCCACTCCTTCCTGTCTTCTGTTTCCTTTCAGGGAATTCTTTCTTTGTGGAAAGCAGAGGTGCTCAGATAAGTAAAGCAGAACTGTGATAAAGATGACAAAAGTAAAATAATCTAGCAGAAAAGCTGACCCATGAGATGGAGATGTCCCAGGAAAATAGAGCTGGAGAGACAGCTGAGAGAAGAGGGATTTAGCAACTTGTTTGAAAGTGTGGAGCCCTGGATGGAGATGGTTTTAAAGAAAACTGATCCCCCCTCCCTCTTTAGTCCCCTCTCAACTTCCCTCCCCCCAAACGTCAGAGGCATGGACTCCTAGGAATGCCTTAGCCATGACCATATACAACTAAGATGAGTATTTTCTAATCCCCAGTGAGATAATGAGCAGGGGCTGGATTGGGTGCTATGGATAGCAGGACTTGTGATTGGTTAACATGGACCATGCTCCAACTGCTTGTAACATCTCTGTATTTTTAGATACCCCATGTCAGTGAGGTCTGTCTGAAGGTGGGGGGGGGGGGGGGCAGAGGGAACGGATCTTACAACACAAGTTAACAAAAGCAGCAGATGTAATGCAAAAGAGACCACCACCTTCCCAAATGATTCACCTCCCCCAAGCATATTGCCATTAATATACTAGCTGTGTATGTCACTATGTAGTAAATATATTTAAAATATCTTTATTACTAAGAAAGGCCGCAGTTACTTAAATCATTTTGAACATTATACACAATTGATGTAGTGGTGTATTTACTGTCTATATTATGGCTGCGGTGTGATGTCATTCACACCATGTCTGTGGCGTACTTTCGGCATATATGCTAGGAAAATATCCCATACGTTTGACAGGGATTCATCTTTGAACTGGATCCTGAAGCCTTAACTTTATTGAAAAGCATAGACAACTATGCTTTTTAATACAACTTTTTTTTTTTTTTCAGAAAGGATATTGTGAATTTTTTTAAATTTCTTTTGGGAGTCAAAGTCATATACAACTGCATAGATAGACATACAGTGATATATGTCTATGTTTGGTGTGCACGTTTTACACCGGAATCACTAATGGTGGGTATACTTAGCCCAATATAGTCTTTATCAACGATGCAAATACATAATGTATTTAAAAACAGTCATTGTCAGGCGTTGTGCGATAAATTCATAATATATTTTGCAACATTGTAAAGTATTCAAAATGTTGAACCTTCTCAAGCAAAACATTGACGCTCAGAAGACATAGTTCAATGCATGTCTTCTGAAATATTTTCACTAATTTAGTGTAAGAGCGTTCACAGGCACAGCTGTCAATGGGTTGTAAGCTTTTGTATTCATGTGTGTGGCTATAACCAGTATAGTAGTGCTACATGCAAAGTTCAAAGCAGCATGAGATTGGCAACTTTACTGCTCAGGCAGAGTTTGTTTTCTATTGTCGGTTTTAATAAAAAGTAGCAGAATATGAATAGAAATAGCTCTCAGCTGGAAAAATGAAGGAACGGTAGTCTTATCTGGGGCCTCGCTTGGATTATTTTGTGAATTCTCTTTGGATTATTCTTAGAAATAAACACATACATAATAGTAGTGTGCTGTGTCACCTTTCCAGTCAATGGTTAGGTCTTTGCATGGGTGCGTTTCTGGCATATTCTACTTAGTAAGAATTCTCCAGATAGAAAGCCAGTCATGTACTTGTACTCAGTGCTGCTGAGGAACCCCTTGATGACTTCACTTCGTGAAGGGTCAAATGTGAGAACACTGACTCACAAAACATTTCCGTGGTTAAACAGAGCTGCAGGCATGGAACATGTTAACGTAGGTCGGTCTCTGTCTGGGAATGCTCATTAACTGTGTCCAGCAGAATGGGGATGTCCTCTGGACTTCCACTGAGGGTTCCCATTAACCATTTCCACCATCCATATTTCTTTCAGTTATTAAACAGTGTTGAAGGCCCTTTCTGTCTGTGAAATTGGTGCACTATATACTATTATACTATCTAATCTATAGATACAATAATAAAGTGGCAGCAGTGCTAGGAAGCGTTGTGGCACTTTATCTCCTGTCGGCTCCAGTTGACTTTTTCAGGCTGGACGAATGGATGGCAATTATTGTCAATATATATATAAACTTACATTTGAATAGATTCATAACACTATCATTGAAATAGTACGAAGACTAAATGAAAACAGCAGCACAGAGTTTCTGCAGCTCTGTTTATATGAAAGGGTTCTCTGTAATACTTTTGCCTTGGATTGTTGCTACAGGCGAATTGTGCAGGCACAAGCAGCTTCCAATGACAGCTGATCGAAGGGGGTTCTCAGAATCTGGACTTCTGGCAGTCAGTTCTGCATCAGGAGAGCTACAAATGAAAAGGGGGTTGTCCGGAGGTGAGAACCTATTTAACAGATCAGACATAAAGGATAAAAATAACTTTATCCAATGACCATAGCAAGGAAAAGTGCTGTAGAAATAAAAGTACAAATCCTGTAAAACTTTTCCAACTCTAAAGGCCATATAACACGGGCCAATATGCTTGTTCCCGATCATTGCCCGTTGTAATAAGGGCAGCGATCAGCCGGTGAAAGAGCAAACGCTCGTTCGTCGGCTGATCTGCTCTTTTATGCAGAATCATCGTTGTTGGCAGCACATCTCCCTGTGTAATCTGGGAAATGTGCTGCCGACAAGATGAAAATGTATAGGGATGAGCAATCGTAGTAATGAGCACTCGTCCCTGTACATAACAAGTCATTGCTCCATGTGATAGGAGTAAATGAGCGCCGCTCGGCGCTCATTTTCACGGCCCATGTCAGGCCGTGTAATAGTACCTTAAAGCCAGGACTACACCTAGACTTTCTGTAATACTACTGATTGATTTTAACTACTGAGCTACAGCTGCAGTCCAAATTAATACATTGAGTTGCATGCAGTCTTGTGGACTGCAACTGTCACTCAAGAGTTAAAATCAATCAGTAGCGCTACAAGAAGTCTAGGTATAGCCCTGGCCTAAAAACCCGACTGTCCCTTAAAATCAGGGGCAGCTGGCAGACATAATGATACTGTTGCTTCCAGCTGGTGATACCACCTAATAAGGATATGTGAATTAATGGCGCATGTTTTAGGCATCTCTGTGAAGCAAGACAGCAGGCTCACAGCTCAATAAATATTGGAGTGAGACAAAAGTATGTGAGCTGTATTACTGAGATTCTGTAGTTTATCTTACGAACACCTTGACACTAACATTGCGCTCCATTTCTTAAAAATACTTGTCAATTACATCATATAACAGCAAAATCATCAGTGTACTGATCATTGTGGCTTAACGACCGTCACCATGTGCCACCCCCCCTTCGCTATTGGATATGCAATATAAAAAAAACAAATACTCACCTCACCGCTCCTCTTCGCTTTTCCCTTCTGAGTCCCCTAATGCTCTGGCTCATAGAAGGTACTGATGCCGAGCAGTGTCAGGGCCTTATATGCGACGCAGCCCTCGACATCCTGAGTGCTGTGTCACATACAACGTCCTGAAGCTCCATGGCGTCAAGACCTTGTATAAGCCGCAACATGCTGAGGGAGCATGAGGGGACCCGGAGGGCAGAAGCAAAGAGAAGCGGTGAGGTGATGTATACATTATTATTCATTATTGTTGTCCTATGCAGAAGAGGGGGAAGGGGGTGTTTTGGGCGTAGTCTGAGCAAGGGGGCAAGGTACAGGGCCCTTTTGGGAAGCCATGCCAAGGGTGGCGTACAATTCCCAAAAGTCTAAATTTTAAATGCAAGTTGCTATTTTTGGCCCTTTCGCGACTTTTCTACGTCGAAAGGATTATAGATTCCCCCAATTTTTCTCAATAAAACAAAATATAACTGGGGGTTGGATTCTAATGGATTATGTATATATTGCATTGAATAGTTTTAAAATGATCATTAGGGCGTAAAGGATTAGGAGCCCCTGAGGTACCAGATGCATACTATATTATTAAAGATGCTTTTACACCATTAACATTTATCACTAATACCCTAGGGTAGGTAATACTGACAATGTTAGATTGGTGAGGGTCTGACTGCTGGAGCCCCCACCGATTAGTAAAGTGGAGAAACCCTCTTTCTCCTCCTTTGGATGGTCTTATTGGAGAGAAGTTGTATGGAGCAATTGCCGAGCATGCGCATTGCCACTCTCTACTAGTCCATGGGAGATACAGATACAGCCGAGCATGGAGTGATTGTAACTCGCTGTATGAGCAAGAAGCTTTGTGAAGGGTCAAAGAGTAATATCTCTCCCTCCCCACCCCCAAAAAAAAATATGGGGAGAGGAAGAGGTACAAAACAATCTAATCAGAAAAAAAAACCCTAGAGGAGCCGCAAGGGAAATTGTGAGATTGACAGATGGGGACTGCATTTTCACAAATCAGGCAAAGTTCACACTTGCGTTGTATAATCCGTTACGTCCTGTTCACATCACTGTTGCCCTTTCTTTGAGGGGTTCTGTCTGAGGTTTCCGTCGGGTTAACCCCTCAACGGAAAGGCAAATGGAAACCTCAGCTTCCGTTTCCCTCACCATTTATATCAATGGTGATGGAAACCTAGCTAATGATTTCCGTCTGTCACCGCTGTGACGGGGTTCCGTTGTTCTTGACGGAACCAATAGCTCAGTCAACTGTACCATTGATTCCGTCAAAACGACGGAACCCTGTCACAACTGTGACAGACGGAAACCATTAGCTAGGTTTCCGTCACCATTGAGTTCAATGGTGAGGGAAACAGAAGCTGAGGTTTTCGTTTGCTTTCCGCTGAAGGGTTAACCCGACGGAAACCTCAGACGGAACCCCTCAAACGGAACACAGACAGTGATGTGAACACAGCCTGATCCTTTTTTATATTAAAATAACTGATAAAAACGGATCCGTTAAAAATCCCATTGAAATCAATGGGATTTTTAATTGCATCCGTTAGCATCCATTATGTTAGTCATCCGTTTTTTTGAAGGATATAAAAGTGCAGAGTGCAGGACTTTTTTCTCCGTTCAAAAAACGGATGTCTAACTGATCAGTTATTTTTAACATTGGTGTCAATGTAAGGCTTCGTTCACATGTTCGCTAGGGCTCCGTTCCGATGTTCCATCTGCGCTTTCCGTCGGAACGGAGCCCTGACAGACACCGTCGTCGACTACGCTATTGATTCCGTCAAAACAAAGCAACGTTTACGCAACTGTAACAAATGGAAACCATTTGCACCAGATCTGTCCCCATTGAAATCAATGGTGATGCAAGCGGAAATCTATGGTTTCCGTTTGTTTCAGCTTCGATTCCGTTCATGGGTTCCCCTGACGGAAAGGTCTGATGGAACCCATGAACGGAGTCCCGACGCAGATGTGAACAAAGCCTTAATAAATCAAAAGGCTTAGGCCTTATTCATGCGACAGTGAAAAACAGCCGTGTGACGGCCGTTCTTTTAACGGCAGACACACTGACATTTTCAAAACAATGATGTTCTATGGGTGTATTCACACTGCCATTTTTTTAATGGCCCGTGAATAATGGTCGTAAAAAAATAGGACATGTCCTATTATTGTCCATTTTCAAGGCCTAGCGGCCCCCATAGAGATCAATGTATCCATTTTTAATGGCTGTCAATATATGTAACAACCGTTAATAACGGATATGTGACATGGGGATTGGCAGGGGAACTACTAGTTCCCTTGCTAGCTATCGGCGGCTCGATGACACATAATCACTGGTGCGACGCGACCTCTTCAGGTGTAGTATCTCGTCTTCACGGGTTCTAGAAAGGCGACGTGATGACGTCATCTCGCCTCCTTCGCAGATCCTGTGAAGACGAGAGACCATGCGTGAAGACGGCGCTGCATCGGTGAGTGTCATTGCGTCGCCTTCGCAGATCCCGTGAAGACCTTACCTGAAGAAGACAGCGATGCATTGGTGAGTATGTAGGGCATTCATGTCGGGCTGCGTGCCATCATCTGCATCGGGGCTGTGTGGCATCATATACAGGGGGCTGCGTGGCATATACAGGGAGGCTGTGTGGCATATATAGGGAGGTGTGCGGCATCATATGCAGGGAGGCTGTGTGGCATATACAGGTGGTCTGTGTGGCATATACAGGGGGTCTGTGTGGCATCATATACAGGGAGGTGTGTGGTATCATATACAGGGAGGTGTGTAGCATCATATACAGGGAGGTGTGTGGCATCATACACAGGGAGGTGTGTGGCATTATATACAGGAAGGTGTGTGGCATCATATACAGGGAGGTGTGTGGCATCATATACAGGGAGGTGTGTGGAATCATATACAGGGAGGTGTGTGGCATCATATACAGGAGGGCTGTGTGGCATCATATACAGGGGAGGTGTGTGGCATCATATACAGGGAGGTGTGTGTCATAATATACATAGAGGTGTGTGGTATCATATACAGTAGGGCTGTGTGGCATCATATACAGGGGGTCTGTGTAGCATTATATACAGGGAGGTGTGTGGCACCATATACAGGGAGGTGTGTGGCATCTTATACAGGGAGGTGTGTGCCTTTATATACATGGAGGTGTGTGGCATCATATAAAGGGAGGTGTGTGGCATCATATACAGGAGGTGTGTGGCATAATATACAGGAGGTGTGTGGAATCATATACAGGGAGGTGTGTGGCATCATATACATGGAGGTATATGGCATCATATACAGCAGGTATGTGGCATCATATACAGGAGGTGTGTGGCATGATATACAGAGGGGCTGTGTGGCATCATATACAGGGAGGTGTGTGGCATCATATACAGGGAGGTGTGTGGCATCATATACAGGAGGTGTGTGGCATCATATGCAGGGAGGTGTGTGGCATCATATACAGGAGGTGTGTGGCATCATGTACAGGGGGGCTATGGGGCATCATGTACAGGGGGGCTGTGGGGCATCATGTACAGGGGGACTGCGTGGCATCATATACAGGAGGTGTGTGGCATTATATACAGGAGGTGTGTGGCATCATATGCAGGGAGGCTGTAAATAGTGTCTAGGTTAACATGTGACCTTCCTTTGGGTGTTTTCAGGGGGCTGGGACAAAAAAAGCCTGAGCAATGAAATTCATCAGTTTTTTTAACGGCCATGAAAAACTGATGCAAAACGGATGTCAAAGGCCATTAAAGACGGACTGGAAATGGATGAAAAATTAGAGACACACTGATGCAAAATGGCCATGAAGAACTGACAGTTGATCAGTTTTTAATGGACATTTTTTTTCACTGTCGTGTAAATATAGCCTTAGGCACAAAGCCCCCCTGTAGATGATGCCGCACACACCTCTCCAGAGAAAACACCACCCCCCCTCCCTGTAGTAATATTCCGGGACTGTCTCTGTAAATTCAGGACAGTTCCGAAAAATTCGCTACAGTTGACAACAATGCCCCCTGTACTAGCGCCACACTACCCCTGCAGTGAGCACAACAATACCCGACATTTAATTCTGCCTGAACGCCCTACACACTCACCGATGCAGCACCGTCTACTTCATGTGTGGTCTCTAGTCTCACGAGTTCTACAAAGGCGGCACGATGACGTCATCTCGTCGCCTTCGCAGGACCCGTGAGACTAGAGACCACACCTGAAGAGGACGGCGCTGCATCGGTGAGTATTTGTCATCGCGCCACCGATAGCCAGCAAGGGAACCAATAGTTCCCTTGCCTCTTGAATCCCCATGTCACAGATCCGTTTTTATCGGTTGTTACATGTATTGACAGCCGTTAAAAACGGATCCATTGACCTCTATGGGGGCCATCTGGCCGTGAAAACGGCCAAAAATAGGACATGCCCTATTTTTGGATGACCAATATTCACGGTTCTAGCTCCCGCCCTTGGTCTACTTATACCTTCATTTGCTGCTTGTCCTTTGCCTGTGATTTTCTTGTTTCCTGGCTCTGCTGTTCCTGCTGTTACCATAGACCTCTGCTTCATATTGACCCTGGCTTGACTGACTATTCTCCTACTCTGCATTTGTTACCACGTACACTCCTGGTTTGACTCGGCTCGTCCGCTACTCTGTTGCTCACGGTGTTGCTGTGGGCAACTGCCCCACATTCCTTTGCTTTTGTGTTCCCTTGTCTTGTTTGTCTGTCGTGCACATATTGAGGGTAGGGACCGTCACCCAGTTGTACGCCGTCACCTAGGACGGGCAGTGCAAGTAGGCAGGGACTGAGTGGCGGGTAGATGTCTGTCTCCCTATCCTGACATTAATTAATCACAGGCCCATATACCTTTTCTACCCTGGTCCCTGACACTACTATGGACCCCCTTGAGACCCTGGCTCAGCAAATGCAGGGTCTCTCCCTACAGGTCCAAGACCTGGCTCAGAGGTGCAACCAGCGTGATGCTACCCAGGTAGTGGCCTCCATCCCACCTCTTGAACCCCACCTCAAGTTGCCTGACCGGTTCTCAGGGGACCGGAAGACTTTTTTCTCCTTTCGGGAAAGTTGTAGGCTCTATTTACATTTAAGGCCCCACTCCTCAGGGTCTGAGAGCCAGCGAGTGGGTATAATTATGTCCCGGCTCCAGGACGGCCCTCAGGAATGGGCCTTCTCCTTGGCCCCCGACGCCCCTGAACTCTCTTCTGTTGACCTTTTTTTTTCGGCTCTAGGACTCATCTATGACGAGACTGACAAGACTGCCTTTGCCGATAGTCAGCTTACGTCAGGGTAAGAGACCCGTTGAGGAGTACTGTTCTGACTTTAGGAATTGGTTTGTAGCTTCTCGGTGGAATGACCCTGCCTTGAGGTGCCAGTTTAGATTGGGTCTGTCGAACGCTCTGAAAGACCTGTTAGTTAGTTAGTTATCCCTCTTCTGACTCTCTAGATCAGGTTATGGCTTTAGTGGTACGTCTTGACCGACGTCTCAGGGAACGATGACTTGAACGTTTTTGTGCATTCTCCTCTGGCTCCCCTATGATGGCCTCCGAGGCTCCGTTGCTTCGTTCTTCCACGGAAAACTCGGATGAACCAATGCAACTCGGGGCCTCCATGTCTCCCCAACAACGTAGAGAGTTCCGCAGGAAGAATGGTTTCTGCTTCTACTGTGGGGATGGCAAGCATCAAGTGAACGACTTTCCTAGACGTAAGAATAAGCAGCCGGAAAACTTCCGCGCCTAAGTGACCATCGTGGAGGTCGCTTGGGCACACAGGTATTTCCTGTATACATGAAACCTAATAAGATCTTGCTTCCCTTTCAGGTCTCTTTTTACGGTAGGTCTGCCACCGGCAATGCTTTCGTGGATTCAGGGTCTTCTGCTAATATTATGTCTGTGGAATTTGCTATGTCTCTAGCCATGCCATTGATTGATTTGCCTAAACCTGTCCCGGTAGTGGGTATCGACTCCGCCCCACTTGCTAATGGTTATTTTACGCAGCATACCCCTGTTTTTGAACTCATTGTGGGCTCCATTAATTCGGAACAGTGTTCGGCGTTGGTGATGCAGGGATTAGCGGCCGATTTGGTTTTAGGCCTTCCTTGGTTGCAGATGCATAATCCCAGGTTTAACTGGAATACCGGGGATCTTACTAAATGGGGTAATAAATGCATGACGTCCTGTTTTTCTATTAATTTGCTTTCTCTCGCTGAGGAGGTGAACACTCTACCTGAGTTTATTCAGGATTTCGCTGATGTTTTTTCTAAAAAATCTTCCGAAGAGTTACCTCCTCATAGAGAGTACGATTGCGCAATCGATTTAGTACCAGGAGCTAAGCTCCCTAAAGGTAGGATATTTAATCTCTCTTGTCCCGAATGTGAAGCCATGAGAGAATATATCCAGGAAAGTCTGGCCAAGGGTTACATTCGCCCCTCTACTTCTCCGGTAGGTGCTGGCTTCTTTTTCGTAGGGAAGAAGGGTGGTGGTCTTAGGCCGTGCATCGATTACCGAAACTTGAATAAGGTCACTATAAGGAACCAATATCCCCTTCCTCTGATTCCTGATCTCTTCAATCAGGTTCAGGGGGCCCAATGGTTCTCTAAGTTTGATCTTCGGGGGGCTTACAACCTTATCCGAATCAGAGAAGGGGATGAGTGGAAGACTGCGATCACCTCGTCATGCCCTTTGGGTTGTGTAATGCTCCCGCGGTCTTCCAGAATTTCATAAATTAGATTTTAAGAAACTACCTGGGAGTATTTCTTGTAGTGTACCTTGATGACATACTTGTGTTTTCCAAGGACTGGTCCTCCCACATTGAGCATGTCAGGAAGGTGCTCCAGGCCCTTTGGGAAAACAAACTCTTTGCTAAAACCGAAAAATGTGTGTTTGGGGTGCAGGAGATACCATTTTTGGGTCAAATCCTCACTCCTAACGAATTCCGCATGGACCCTGCCAAGGTTCAGGCTGTGGCTGAATGGGTCCAACCTGCCTCCCTGAAGGCGTTACAGTGCTTCCTGGGGTTTGCTAATTATTATAGGAGATTTATTGCTAACTTCTCGGTCATCGCTAAGCCTCTTACGGACCTTACTCGCAAAGGTGCCGATCTCCTCCACTGGCCTCCAGAGGTAGTCCAGGCTTTTGAGGTCTTTAAGAGGTGGTTTATCTCTGCCCCAGTGCTGATTCAGCCTAACCAGATGGAGCCATTCATCATGGAGGTTGACGCCTCTGAGGTGGGAGTGGGTGCTGTCTTTCCCCAGGGTACTAGGTCTCTCACCCATTTCCGTCCCTGTGCCTACTTCTCCAGGAAGTTCTCCCCCACTGAGAGTAACTACGACGTTGGCAACCGCGAACTCTTAGCCATTAAATGGGCATTTGAAGAGTGGCGCCACTTCCTGAAAGGGGGCTAGGCACCAGGTAACGGTCCTTACCGACCACAAGAATCAGCTTTTTCTAGAATCTGCCCGGAGGTTAAACCCGAGACAAGCTCGATGGGCGTTGTTTTTTACTAGATTCAACTTTGTGGTCACCTATAGGGCTGGGTCTAAAAATATTAAAGCTGATGCGCTGTTGCGTAGCTTCATTGCCAGCCCTCCTCCGGAGGAGGATCCTGCTTGTGTTTTGTCCCCAGGTATAATCATATCCTCTATTAATTCTGACTTAGTCTCCGAAATTGCAGCTGATCTAAGTTCAGCTCCCGAGAACCTTCCTGAGAACAAGCTGTTTGTTCCCCTGCAATTCCGGCTAAGGGTACTCAGGGAGAATCATGACTCTGCACTATCTGGCCATCCAAGCATCCTGGGTACCAAGCACCTCATTTCTAGAAACTATTGGTGGCCTGGGTTGCTTAAAGACGTTAAGGCCTACGTCGCCGCTTGTGAAATTTGTGCTAGGTCCAAGACTCCCAGGTCCCGACCAGCGGGCTTACTATGTTCTTTGCCCATTCCCCAGAGACCTTGGACCCATATCTCCATGGATTTTATCACCGATCTGCCTCCATCCCAAGGCAAGATGGTTGTGTGGGTGGTAGTAGACCGCTTCAGTAAGATGTGCCACTTTGTGCCCCTCAAGAAACTACCCAATGCCAAGGCGTTAGCTACCTTGTTTGTCAAACACATCCTGAGTCTCCATGGGGTTCCTGTCAATATTGTTTCTGACAGAGGGGTACAGTTTGTTTAATTGTTTTGGAGGGCTTTCTGTAAGAAGTTGGAGATTGATCTGTCCTTCTCCTCGGCCTTCCATCCTGAAACTAATGGCCAAACCGAGAGGACTAATCAGTCTCTAGAACAATATTTAAGGTGTTTTATCTCTGACTGCCAAGATGATTGGGTCTCCTTCATTCCCCTCGCCGAATTTTCCCTCAATAACCGGATCAGTATCTCGTCAGGGGTCTCCCCCTTTTTCTGTAATTTTGGATTTAATCCACGGTTCTCCTCCGTTTCACCTGGTGGTTCCAACAATCCCAAGGTAGATGTCGTTCATCGGGAACTGTGCACAGTCTGGGCCCAGGTTCAGAAGAATCTTGAGGCGTCCCAGAGCATACAAAAGACTCAGGCAGATAAAAGACGTTCTGCTAACCCCTTGTTTGTGGTCGGGGATCAGGTGTGGCTCTCTTCAAAAAATTTGTGCCTTAAAGTTACGTCCAAAAAATGTGCTCTCCGGTATATAGGGCCGTACAAGGTCAATGAGGTCCTTAACCCTGTCTCCTTACGGCTGGAGTTACCCCCGTCTTTTCAAATACACATCGTGTTCCATGCCTCCCTCCTGAAACGCTGCTCCCCGTCCTTGGCTACCTCGAGGAAACCTCCAGTCCCTGTTCTTACCCCTGAAGGGGTAGAATTCGAGGTGGCCAAGATTGTGGACAGCAAGATGGTCCAAGGCTCTCTCCAGTACCCGGTCCATTGGAGAGGATACGGGCCTGAGGAGAGGACTTGGGTACCCGCCCGGGATGTTCACGCCGGGTTATTGCTCAGGAAGTTCCATCTTCGGTTCCCCAACAAGCCAGGTCCACCTAGGAAGGGTCCAGTGGCCCCTTATAAAAGGGGGGTACTGTGAAGGATTTTCCTGACACAGCTTCTGTGTTGACGCCCGTGGTTAATCAGCCTGCATCTGTTCCTAGGTTTTCTAGAGTGACTCGATCTGCTACCACTCAGGCTGGTAGGCTGAGGAGTGGGAGAGCCTATCGCAGCCTGGCCAGACGGTTCTAGCCCCCGCCCTTGGTCTACTTATACCTTCATTTGCTGCTTGTCCTTTGCCTGTGATTCTCTTGTTTACTGGCTCTGCTGTTCCTGCTGTTTCCATAGACCTCTGCTTCATATTGACCCTGGCTTGACTGACTTTTCTCCTGCTTTGCATTTGTTACCATGTACACTCCTTGTTTGACTCGGCTCGTCCACTACTCTGTTGCTCACAGTGTTGCCGTGGGCAAGTGCCCCACATTCCTTTGCTTTTGTGTTCCCTTGTCTTGTTTGTCTGTCGTGCACATATTGAGCGTAGGGACCGTCGCCCAGTTGTACGCCGTCGCCTAGAATGGGCAGTGCAAGTAGGCAGGGACTGAGTTAGATTAGGGCTCACCTGTCTGTCTCCCTATCCTGACATTACAGCCTGTATATAGAATTTTTCATATGACTATATCCAGGTCACTGATTAGCTTTAAAAATACTAGTCAATGTTCATTTAGATGCTTTTTTATACAGGATTTCTGAAACATGCCTAAGAGATGCTGTATATTGCTGAAAATAGCATCACTCAACTGCTTAAAATTAGACATTGGTTTAGTTATACAGCACACAGCCAGTCCACATAATCCTGACAATGAGGTCGGAAATGTAGTGGCAAAGTGGCCATAACCTATCACAGAAGTATTGAAGCAATGTACTTTGATTCCTCCCTCTGAGGTCTCATGCACACGACCGTAATTTATATCCGCAATTATGGATTCGTAATTGCATATAAAAATACTGATCCATTCATTTCTATGGGCCACGGACACCTTCCTGAATATTTACGGGTAAGCGTCCGAGCCGTAGAAATGACCTGCAAAAAATAGGACATGCCCTATTTTTTTTGTATTTGCGCACTGTGCTCCTATACTTTATAAGGTGAGCACAGTATTACTGACCGTAAATACCGTAAATGTGCATGTGTCCTCTAGGGTACGCACGCACGCACGCACGCACGCACGTTCCCGGCCTTAAAGGGCCAGTGCATGCACATGAAAATAATTACAATTATCCCCAGATCATCCTGGACTATAAAAAGGGCTCTGCCCTTTCACTCCTTGCCTGAGCATTTTTGTGTATTCCCATGTTAGTCTTAGCAAATTGTCCCTTAGTCGTATCCTATTCCTAGTGTTCCTGTGCCCTGCTACCTGTATCCTGTATCCCGTGCTGTGCTTGTTCCTGTGCCTCTTATAGTGTTGGAGTCGTGTTGTGCCATCTGTCATGCCTGCTGTCATACACCACGTCTGGTGTCATCTGCCTCACCCGCTGTCATACACCACGTCTGGTGTCATCTGACACGCCTGTATCGTACACCACATCTGGTGTCATCTGCCACGCCTGGTATCATCCGCCACATTTGGCGCCATCTACCTTTAATTTCCATCTGTGCCTAAGCCTCTGATACTGTCTGGACTTTTACATGTACTCTTGTGCTAGGACTTTGCACAGACTGTTGTTTGGCCAGCTGCTACTCCGCTACATCAGTGCGGCCTAGTGTGTCTACATACCCACGGATCGTGACAGTATGCTCAGGCCATGGACCCAAGCCAAGACCATGATGACATCACAAATCTTGCAGCCAGACATGCGAGACCTCCGTCACAACAGGACAAACTCCTCTAGGTGGTGAACTCCATTGCAGATTGGCTGGATGCTCCTACTGCTCCTGATGTTCCTCCTGATACACCTCGTCAGTGCCGATCCCCGATTCTCCCTGCCATCACCTCCTCGCTACGACGGAGAAGCGAGGACCTGCAGTGGATTTCTAAATCAATGCCATATCCACTTCAGACTGCATGCAAAGGCATTTCCTTCTGATGACGCAAGGTTCGCCTTCATAGTTTCTCTCCTTACTGAAATGGCCAACCCCATTTGGGAACGTCAGGAACCAAAGACCTACAGTGATTCCTGCAGACTTTCCATACACTATTTGAGGAATCTGGAAGAGTCTTTTCTGCAGCTGCATCTCTGTTGACCCTTCACCAAGGAGACACCTCCGTGGGCAAATATACGCAATTCGGTTCCGTACCGTGGCGGCAGATCTGACCTGGAACAACGAGGCCTTGGGGGCTACCTTCTGGCAGGGACTGTTTTCCAATATTAAAGACGAGCTTGCTTCTCTAGATCTGCCACCTACCCTAGATGATCTCATTTTTCTGGCTACCCGGATTGGCATGAGGATCCAGCAACGGTCCCAAGAGGTCCGCCGGAACAGAAGATTACCTGGGCTGCCTCCTACATTCCAGCAACCCCTGCTGCCCTCAGTTGTTGTCCCAGAGGAACCTATGTAAGTGGACCATCTCGAGCTGTCAGTCCAGGAGACACAAGGCAGACACAATTCGGGGAAAAAACTCCAGCTCCCAGGATTGGTTGGAGAAGGAACCCTAGGTGGAACGGCGCTACATAAGAAATTCTCTCCCAAATTGTCCATTCCCATGACTATAGTGTCCGGCGAGAAGACGCACCGAGTCTCTGACTACCTGGAGTCCGCGGCAAACTTCATCCAACAAGACCTAGTGGATCATTTCCAGTTGCCCACAGTCCCTCTGGAGATGCCTCTGGTTGTTGCCTCGGTGAATGGACTTCCTCTGCCTGATCCTATCATGTCTGAGACCAAGCCACTGAAACTCCAAGTTTGAGCCCACCACACTGAACAGATTGCATTTCTCATTTTGCCTAAAGTCGTCAATCCTGTTTTGCTGGGTCTGCCTTGGCCCCAGCATCATGCCCCAGTCCTTGACTGGAATTCCGAAGTTCTCCAATGGGGCTCCAAATGTCGCCACCTCTGACTATTACAGCCGTCCTATCCAGCCTCCTCTGCCTTAGTCATTAGCGGGATTACCTACTCATTTTACTCAGTTTACAGACGTCATCAGCAAGAAGGAGGCTGAGATGCTTCTTCCATACCGGTCTTACGTCTGTCCGATTGAACTGGTTTCAGATGCTTCACCTCCCCGTGGATGGGTGTATCCCCTCTCCTTGCCAGAGACTCAGTCCATGTTAGCCTATGTCAATGAGAATCTGGAGAGGGGTTTCATACGAAAATCCTACTCCCCTACCGTGGCCGGGTTCTTCTTCGTAAAGAAAAAAGGCGGATCTCTTCGATCCTGCAGTGACTACCGTGGACTCAACCAGATCACGGTCAAGAATAAATACCCATTGCCACTAATCTCCGAATTATTTGACCGTATACGAGGAGCCAGGATCTTCTCTAAACTGGACTTGCGTGGGGCCTACAACTTGATCCGAACCGGTCTAAGTGACAAATGGAACCGGCATTCAACACTCAAAACGGGCACTACGAATACTTGGTGATGCCCTTCGGTCTGTGTAATGCTCCCGCGGTCTTCCAATAATTCATGAATGATATCTTTACAAATCTCCTCTATGTCTGTGTGGTGGTCTATTTCGATGATATTTTGATCTTCTCCCCAGATCCGATGAAACACTTGAGGCATGTCTGTCAGGTTCTGTTGTGATTAAGTGAGAATCGTCTGTATGCCAAGATGGAGAAGTGCATTTTTTTTTAAAAATTCCCTGCCCTTCCTTGGCTACATCATTTCAGACCAAGGCCTCAAGATGGATCCTGAGGAAGTAAAGTCCATTCTGGAATGGCCACCTCCTCAGGGCCTGCGGTCCATACAGCGTTTTCTGGGATTCACTAACTACTACCGGCAGTTTATCCCTATTTCTCGTCACGGCTCCCATCTTCCCTTACCAAGAAAGGTATGAACGCCAAAGGGTGGACTCCAGAGGCAGAATCAGTATTTAATAGCCTCAAGAGTACCTTCACTTCAGCCTCAATCCTCCATCATCCTGACGTGTCTCGACAGTTCTCAGTGGAGGTGGACGCTTCCTCTGTTGGTGCAGGTGCACTTCTGTTCCAGAGAAGCTTCAAAGGATATGCAGTAGAGTGTGGCTATTACTCTAGACTTTTCTCACCCGCAGAGTGCAGTTACTCTATTGGGGATCGGGAGTTACTGGCCATCAAGTTGGCACTGGAGGAGTGGAGACATCTGCTAGAGAGTGCAGTTAATCTTATTCTGATATACACCAACTACAAGAATCTCACCTGTCTCCAGTCGGCTCAACGGCTAAACCCCCGTCAAGTTAGGATGTTACTGTTCACCTGTTTCCAGTTTGTGCTACACTACTGTCCCACTGACAAAAATGTGAGGGCCGATGCCGTGTCCAGGTCGTTTGAAACAGAGGACACTGTGGAGAACCTGAATATATCATAGACCCATCCTGCATTGTTACTGCTAATCCCCTGCAAGTTAGAGACATTCCTCCCGGGAGGACTTTTGTTTGTTTGGCAGACAGGAGGCAAATTCTTTGCTGGGAACACAGCTCCAATCTGGCTGGACACGCTGGTGTTCGTAAGACTCGAGACCTGATAGCTCGTCATTTATGGTGGCCCACGCTGCCCAAAGATATTGTGGACTATGTTTCTTCCTGCACTGTCTGTGCTTCTAATAAGGTTGCTCACTCCAAGCCTGCCGGCCTGCTCCAGCCTTTGCCTGTACCCAACACTCCCTGGCAGCATATTGCAATGGACTTTGTCACAGATATTTCTCCCTCAGCAGGATGCAATACTGTCTGGGTGGAAGTGGACCGGTTCTCTAAGATGGCACATTTTATTCCACTAATTGGCCTACCTTCTGCTCCTCGACTGGCAAATCTTTTCATTCTGCATATCTTCCGCTTGCATGGCTTGCCCTTTCATATCGTGTCCGATCACGCCAGGATCTTCTCTAAACTGGACTTGCGTGGGGCCTACAACTTGGTCCACATCCGTCAAAGTGACAAGTGGAAGACAGCATTCAACACTCGAAAAGGGCACTGCAAATACTTGGTGATGCCCTTCGGTCTGTGTAACGCTCTCAGATGTCTCCACTGATCTGTTCAGTATACGTCAAAATTCTGGAGTGCCCTCTGTAAACTTCTAGATGTGAAATTGGACTTTTCCTCGGCCTACCATCCTCAGTCTAATGGTCAAGTCGAGAGGATTAGCCAAATAATAGAGAATTATCTTCATCACTTCATCTCCATGCAGCATGATGACTGGGTACAGCTTCTTCCATGGGCCGAGTTCTCTTATAACAACCACAGAAGTGAGTTCACTAATTCCGTGCCATTTTACATTGTCTATATCCAACATCCACAAATCCCTCTTCCTGTTCCGGCTACATCTCTGGTACCCGCAGCTAACTCTGTGTTTGGGGACTTTCTACAGATCTGGCAGCAGACCAGGTCCTCTATTCTGCTGGCAGTTGATCGGATGAAGCGAAAAGCGGATACACAAAGAAGGGAGCCGCCTCAGTTTGTTCCTGGTACCAAAGTCTGGCTGTCCTCAAGGAATATTCCTTTGGAGATACCCTCATACACATTTGCTCCCAGGTTCCTCAGACCTTTTGAGATTCTACAACAGATAAACCCTGTCTCCTATAAGCTACGGCTGCCTCCTAACGTCAGAGTACCCAACTCCTCTTCTGTGTGTCTTCTGAAACCTGTGGTTCTGAACAGCTACTGTAAAGCTCCTAGTCCTGCGGTTGCTCCCAGCGGTTCTTCTGATGTGTTCGAAGTAAAGGAGATCCTGGACTACAAGAGAGTAGGAGGAAGGACTTTGTATTTAGTGGACTGGAGAGGGTTTGGTCCTGAACAGAAGTCCTGGGAGCCAGATGAAAACTTTAATGCCCCTGCCCTCATTAAGAAATTCCTCTCATGCTTTGGACCCAAGAAGAGGGGTGTAAGTGGGGGTACTGTAATGTCCGCGGTCGCGGCTCGTCGTCCTCACTCACCCCTCGATGGCAGCGACCGCAGACCACCATGTTCAGGCCAGCGTCTCCCTCCTAGGAGACGCCAGCACTCACTTCTGCTCTGCTTTGCGCAGTCCTCTAGGGTACGCACACGTGCTCGTTCCCGGCCTTAAAGGGCCAGCGCGCGCACGAAAATATCTGCCACGTTTGGCGCCATCTACCTTCAAGTTCCATCTGTGCCCAAGCCTCTGCTACTGTCCTGTCTTTTATAGGTACTCATGTGCTAGGACTTTGCATAGACAGTTTGGCCAGCTGCTACACCGCTACGGCGGTGTGGCCTAGTGGGTCCACATATCCATGGATCGTGACATGTTAGATCTTAATTTTTAAACATTATAATTTCTACATTTTACAATTAGCTAATGTCTCCATGCGGAAAACTACCCTTCCAATCTATTATCATTATTATTTTATGAAATTAAACTATGTATTTTTCTCTGTGTGGTAAGGCAAACAACACATTTTGACCCTTTATGATGTTTGGAACAATCTTGGTGACTGGAAACAAAGACCTTTTTCACTAACCTCTGTTTATTATTCCGTATTTTCCTGGAATACTAATCTTTGGAAAAGGTATTTGTCCAAGTCCCAAATAAATGTAATTGCACAGAGAACATGTTAAAAGATAGGGGACATACAGAGGTTGAAAATGAATCCTTATCAGGGTATCTTCACACAGGGCGGATACGTTGCGTAGAAACACACAGCGTGTTTACCCTAGTCCTCGCAGGGAATTCCAGACGAAAAAACGCACCAAGTTGTGGCGCAGTTTTTTGTCCGGAATGTGCCCTCGGAAAAAACAGCACGTAAAAAGAAAAAAAACTACATACTGTACTTACCCACAAATATGACGTCCTGCAGCCCAGCCTCCTGGGGTGACTTTTCTTCCCATGTGACCGCTACAGCCTTTGATTGGCTGCAGCCGTCACATGAGATGAAACATCATCCCTGGAGGATGGGCTGGACATAGGAGCAGAGAGATCTGGTTAAGTATGAGATTATAAATTTTTTTCTGAGTTGCGATCTTTGCGGCGGAATCAAAGCTTTTCCACCACAAAAATCGCAATGTCTGCTATTTGTTGCGGGTTTTATCTCACATTAAATTCAATGGGGAAAACCCACAACAGAATAGCAGCGATCCCGCAACATAAATTAACATGCTGCGGATTAAAAAAAACGCATCGCAGGCCAATTTATGAAAGTTTTTTCGGCTGATACGCAGCAGGTGGATGAGATTTGTTTAAATATGCTGTAATATGCTGCAAATTTTCCGCAATTAAATCTGTTGCGGAAAATCCACAGTCTTTATGCTACTTGTGGACTCGGCCACGAGTATATTATATGATGTTCGCTTGCTTTCCCTATAAGCCAAATCATTTCTAATTATATAGAGAGCTACTTGGGCATTAGGCACTGCTGTAAATGTAGATTTTTTTTTGCTTTAAATGTACTGTACTCGTGGAGTTTGTACATAGGTCTCTAAGGATATTGCAACTTAATGAGGAAGCAAAGTGAGTACCATGACCCCAAAATACGTGTCCACCACATTTGTTAAATAAAAAAAGTAGCCTTTCTTGATGACTGTTTCACCAAAACTGGGATAAGATCCAACACAGGAGTTAGGTACAAAGGAAAACTCATACCGCTCTACCCTTTTGGATCTGGTCCCAGATTTAGCAATACAAATGCGGATGGCAAAGTGGCAACACTGCAATCACCGGCTCATCGGAGTACAATGAGCTTCTGTGGATGAGACCATATACTATCAAATTAATACATCATAGGAGAATTCCTGGATGACAATATTTATACTGTAGATATTCGGGCAGACGCATACCAGATTTGGGACCACTCAGCATCTAAAATTCCTAGACCAAGATCAACTATATAGGATAGCTGAGCTCTAAATTGGGAAGAGGAAAATTGAAAGGGTTATTCTAGTTTAAGCAAATTAACTCTTTCAGGATCAGACCAATTTTTGTTTTTATTCTCTTGTTTTTTCCTCCCCGCGTTCAAAAGGTCATAACTTTTTTATTTTTTCGTTGACACAACCATATGAGGGCTTAATTTAGTATTTGGAACCGTTAATATTATGTGTTATGTACTGGGAAGCTGGAAAGAAAATCAGAATTGTCTGGAATTGGAAAAAAACAGCAGTTCCTCCATTTTATTATGGGTTTCGTTTTTACAGTATTCACTGTACAGAGAAAATGACATGTTATCTTTATTCTGTGGGTCAGTACGTAATGGTGATACCAAATTTATATCGTTGTTCTTATGTTTTAGTACCTTTAAAAAATGCATTGCCATATTGTGACCCCTGTAACTTTTTTATATTACTGTGTACAGAGCTGTGTAAGGCATCGTTCACTTCTGCATCAGGGCTCCATTCTGGTGTTCCATCGGAGCTTCCCGTCAGAACGGAACCCTGACTGAAACAAACGGAAACCATAGGTTTCCGTTTGCATCACCATTGATTCCGATGGTGAAGGATCCGGAGCAAATGGTTTCCGGTTGTCTCAGTTGTACAAGGGTTCTGTCGTTTTGACGGAAGCAATGCCATAGTCGACTATGGTATTCATTCCGTCAAAACGACGGAACCCTTGCACAACTGGGCTGTTTAAGTCAGGTAAACCCAATCTGACATGAGGTAGTCCTCAAAATAGAAAGTAGTGGAACAGCAGCACACGTCTCGGTGTAGAAAATATTCTTTATTCATCAAGCATCACATAAAAACGGCAGCATTTCGGCCCGTACTATACAGGGGGTCTTTCTCAAGCCTAACACAATGTCTAAAAACATCATCTTAAATAAGTAAATACTAAGTGTCACATGGTATCATTACACCAATTACGATGATAATACCTCCCACAAGTGCTCATACAGGTGTTTTGCCAATTAGTGAATGTTACATAAGTTATCAATATAACTTGAGTTGGGGCAGGCATGCCCCAGTTCAAATTGGTCTGATGTCATTCTGTTAGCGCTATATAAACAACGGAAATAAATAAATATGAACATATTTTTTTTATGCTGATTAAAATGCTCCTTCCTTTTCTGAGAAATTACATTTATGGCCTATCTATTAGATATGCCATCGATGTCTGATCATTGAGGTAGCGACTGCTGGAGCACGGACGATACTGGAAACAAAGGGATTGTGTCATGAATTTGTTGCAATGTGTTGTGGATTACAGCACATCCCTATTCAAAGCACTAACAGAACCAAGATGTAATTAATTAAAAACTCAGCTTACCCCTTTAAGGCCAGGGCCGGCAGCAGCATCCGGTGAACACGGGAAAGTGCCGGGCCCACTACACTTGGGGGGCACCACACGGCCGCCGAGTGCTTTACGCTACCATCTAGGAGCGGAATCCCCTGAGAGCATTGCCGACGTTCTGGCTGGAGATTACGCTCCTAGTGGGAGCCCCTGAGGTCCCTGCCCATATATGGTCAGGGGCCCCTCCGGGGAGGAAACCCCGGCAAGAGAGTTGCCGACGCTCTAGCTGGGATACTTCTCCTGCAGAAGCCTCTGAGATCACAATCCATATATGGACAGTGACATCAGGGGCTCCTCCTGGAGCAGAATCCCTAGCCAGAGCGTTGCCGACGCTCTGAGTGGGGATTCCTCTCCTGGAGAAGCCCCTGACGTCACTATCCATAAGTGGATACTCCTAGAGGTAGCCCCAATGGCGCTATCTACAGGTAGGTGGGGTGTAGGGCTATCTACAGGGGGTTGTGGCACTATCTGCAGGGGCTGTGCAGCACTATTTTCAGGAGGGACTATGGCACTATGTACAGAGGATACTGTGGCACTTTACAGAGGGCACTGTATATATGGGGGCACAAACGGGAGGCCTATCTTCTATATGAGGGCAAAAACAGGGTCTAACTTCTGTATGGGGGCACAAACTGCCATTTTCTGCCGTTTTACTACCACCATGAGTTCCCCCGCAAAGGGGAAGTCTGTGTCACCCAAGAGCTCACATAAATCTGGAGCTGGCCCTGTTTATGGCTATTGTGGGGCTGAGACAAGAAACAAGTTACTTTCTCCTATCCTGTTTTTATTTTCGCCGTACGCATTTCTACACTTTTATCAAACCCTGTTAACAGCTTTTCAAATACTAACATATTAGGTCAGGCGACAAGCGTTATCTCAAACTTAAACTGCAGAAAAAAAAGTGTAATATATATATATATATATATATATATATATATATATATATATATAGTCATACAGGTATATATAGTTATATGCACTATACAGGTCATATAGTCAAAGAGGAAGACAAGGAATATAATACAGACCTAGAAAGAACTGGAACGAAAGAAAAACAAAGTGGGGTGGGGGAGTCTCATATTTCTCCTGTGATGCTGCTCCTAGAATAGCATATGATGTGTGTGGTCACTGAGCAGGATGCATGCAACTGATGTCTGGAACACTGACACCCCCCCCCCCCCCTTCCACACTGCTCTCCCTCCGTACTAGAGCTGCAGAGTCACTGTCACACTACGACCTCCTCACTGACGTTGTCACCACACCATCATAATTGTAATTATAGAATGCCTTCTCTGCAAACTGGTTTCTCCAAAATTCAATCTAGTAATCCTATTTTCTGTATAACAGGGTTTATAGACTGGTATACTGTAAATGTTTTAAGATAGCAGTACATATAGAGTGTTTTCTCAATATCCACTGTAGAAAAATCATGTCCTGGTGGGGTCAAGGCTACAGGGGAGAACTGTTGGCAATCTGAATGGAAGAGGTTTGTGAGATACCTTCAGATTAGAGATGTTATGGAAAATTAAAGGAGATGTTCAGCGGGGAAAGAAGTCACTGACTATTTACCATCAGTCTGAAACTTTATTTTTGCATCCCCCCAGACTACATGTCTCCCCTTTCCAATTTCTCCACTGGTCCCCACATGCACCTTAACCCCTTCAGGACCAAGCTCATTTTGGCCTTCAGGACTGGCCCCATTTTTTCAAAGCTGATGTGTCACTTTATGTGGTAATAACTCTGGAATGCTTTTACCTATCTAAGCGTTTTGGAGTCTGTTTTCTCGTGACATATTGTACTTTATGTTAGTGGAAAAATTTGGTCGATAAATTCATTGCTTATTTGTGAAAAACACCAAAATGTAGAGAAAATTTGAAGAAATTTGGATTTTTCTGATTTTAAATTTATCTGCTTGTAAAACAGATAGTTAAAGTATGTTCACATGGCCTATTTACAGCTGTTTTTCGGGCCGTTAACGCCCCAAAAAATGACTGAAAATATGGAGGCTGAATGCCTCCAAACATCTGCCCATTGATATCAATGGGAAAAACGGGGTTTCGTTCTGACGGGGCGTTTTTTTATGTGGCCGTGTAAAAAAACGCCCCGTAAAAACAAGTGCATGTCACTTCTTGAGCTGTTTTTGGAGCCGTTTTTCATTGGGTCAATAGAAAAACAGCTCCAAAATCGGCCGCACAAAATGCCTCAAAAACCGTCTGTGGTTTAAAAACCGGTTGAAAATCAGGAGCTGTTTTTCCTTGAAAACAGCTCCGTATTTTACAGACGTTCTTAGTTTGCTGTCTGAACATACCCTAATACAGGGGTCTCAAACTCGGCCGGGTAAGTGGGCCGCATATAGAAAAAATGGGAAGTTGACAGGCCGCATTACTTTCAAATTTGATACAATACAAAATTATTGCTAATCAATTAGTTATTTGAACTACTATAGCACTATATTACTAGAATAATAATACTACATTACTATAATAATAGCGCTAGGTTTAACATTTTAGATATTTCTTCACGTGCTTATTTCAACAATCCAGCTTTCCAGTTTAAGTGTCGCTAAATGCAGTCCGGCGGCTCAGTTAGCACAAATGTCAAGATTGGGCAGCCCCTTTTTAGATAGTGCCGCAGTGCCCTCTGTGGATGCTGCCGCAGTACCCTCTGTGGATGCTGCCGCAGTGCCCTCTGTAGATAAGGCCACAGTGCCCTCTGTAGATAAGGCCACAGTGCCCATTGTAGATAAGGCCACAGTGCCCTCTGTAGATAAGGCCACAGTGCCCTCTGTAGATAAGGCCACAGTGCCCTCTGTAGATAAGGCCACAGTGCCCTCTGTAGATAAGGCCACAGTGCCCTCTGTAGATAAGGCCACAGTGCCCTCTGTAGATAAGGCCACAGTGCCCTCTGTAGATAATGCAACACACCCCTAGATAATGCCAGTGTCCTCTTCAGATACTGTCACACACCCACTTGTAGATAACGCCACAGTGCCCTCTGTAGAGGCTGCCACAGTGCCATCTGTAGAGGCTGCCACAGTGTCCTCTGTAGAGGCTGCCAAAATGCCCTCTGTAGAGGCTGCCCCAGTGCCCTCTGTAGAGGCTGCCCCAGTGCCCTCTGTAGAGGCTGCCCCAGTGCCCTCTGTAGAGGCTGCCCCAGTGCCCTCTGTAGAGGCTGCCCCAGTGCCCTCAGTAGAGGCTGCCACAGTGCCCTCTGTAGAGGCTGCCCCAGTGATGTCAGGGGCTTGCCCAGAGCTGGAGTCCCTGGCAGAGCGCTAGTAGGCTCTTCCTGGGACTCCAGCTGTGCTCCTGACATCACTGGGACTCCTGCTCTGGGGAAGCCCCTGACATCATTGTCGATATATGGACAGCGATGTCAGAGGCTTCCCCAGAGTCCCGGAGCAGAGCCGATAATAGCGCTCTGCCCGGGACTCCGCTCTGGGGAAGACCCTGACACACTGTCCATATATGGGCAGCGATGTCAGGGAATTCCACAGAGTCCCGGAACCGTGCCGACACCAGCGCTCTACTCGGGACTCCGGCTCTAGGGAAGCCCCAGACATCGCTGTTTATATGTGGACAGCGATGTCAGGGAATTCCACAGAGTCCAGGAGCAGAACCGATAATAGCGCTCTGCCCGGGACTCCGCTCTGGGGAAGACCCTGACACACTGTCCATATGTGGACAGCGATGTCAGGGAATTCCACAGAGTCCAGGAGCAGAGCCGACACCAGCGCTCTGCTCGGGACTCCGGCTCTGGGGAAGCCCCAGACATCGCTGTTCATGTGTGGACAGCGATGTCAGGGAATTCCACAGAGTCAAGGAGCAGAGCCGACACCAGCGCTCTGCTCCGCTCTGGGCAAGACCCTGACACACTGTCCATATATGGGCAGCGATGTCAGGGAATTCCACAGAGTCCCGGAGCAGAGCCGACACCAGCGCTCGGCTCGGGACTCCGGCTCGGGACTCCGGCTCGGGACTCCGGCTCTGGGGAAGCCCCAGACATCGCTGTTCATATGTGGACAGCGATGTCAGGGAATTCCAGAGTCTCGGAGCAGAGCCGATACTAGCGGCTCTGTGTCCCATGGGCCGCAGATGACAGCCCCAGGGGCCGCATGTGGCCCGCGGGCCGCGTGCTTGAGACCCCTGCCCTAATACCACAGAAAATAGTTACTAATTAACATTGCCCATATGTCTACTTTATGTTTGCATCATTTTTTGAACATTCTCTTATTTTTCTAGGACGTTACTGTAACGTCTATGGACGGGGGTCGTCGTTCAGACTTACCCCTAGACGGTTCCGGCCATGGACATCTCTCTTCACAGCGTCAGCTCCCTCCAGGGAGACGTCGGCACTCACTTCCGGGTCCTCGGACTGATTCCCGCAAGGCACGCGCACGGCCCTAAAGGGCCAGTACGCGTCCAGCTGTCACTCATCAATTATTAGCCCAAATGGCTGCTGGACTATAATAAGGGGCTCTGCCTACTGGTTTCTTGCCTGAGTTTTGTTGTATACCTAAGTTTGTCATGCAAATGGTCTCCCAGTGTTTTCCAGTTCCCAATGTTACCTGTTCCTGCTGCCTGTACCCTGTATCCCGTGCTATTGTATCTACAGTGAAAGTCAAGTTGAGTCTTCCGCTGCATCCACGGTGTCACCTGCTGATAAAGTCAAGTCGTGTCTTCCGCTGCATCCACGGTGTCACCTGCTGTGAAAGTCAAGTCGTGCTTCCGCTACTGTCTACATTGCCTCAGGTACCCGTTCTGAACTATAGACATTGTTTTGTACCTTGTTGGCCAGCTGCTACACCGCTATGTGGTACTGCCCAGTGCGTCCACACCCCGCGCTGTGACAGTACACTCAGGCCATGGACCCTGCTGGCCAAGTCAAGAGCCTGTCATCCTCCCAAGCCATGCAGGCGGACCTGCAGGATCTGCATGCACGACAGGATCAACTCTTTGTGGCAGTAGACTCCATGGCACAGCAGCTAGGTGCGCTAGTTACTTCCGTCACCACTCCTATTCAAGCTCCTCTGATCAACCCTCCTGATACACCTCCTGGTAGTCCCAGTTCGGACCTGCGGTTCTCGCTGCCATTGCCACCTCGGTTCCATGGAGATGCAAGTTCGTGCAGGTTTTTTTTTAATCAATGCCAAATCCACTTCACTCTGCACGCCCGAGCATTTCCTTCAGACGAAGCCAGGATTGCCTTCATTATATCTCTACTCACCGGCAAGGCCCTGGCATGGGTGAATCCAATCTGGGAATGACAGGGACCCGAGAACCGAGACTTCCAGGGGTTCGTGCGGTTGTTCAGTTCCGTATTTGTGGAGCCTGGACGAGCCTCGTCGGCAGCCACTGCTATCTATAACCTGCTTCAGGAGGACGCCTCTGTGGGCGAATACACCATCCAGTTCCGGACTCTGGCAGGAGAATTGTCCTGGAACAATGAGGCCTTGGTAACATCCTTCTGGCATGGCCTATCGCCTGAGATCAAGGACGAACTGGCTGCTCGAGATCTCCCAGCTGCCCTGGATGACCTAATTCCTAATTCTACTGGCTACCCGTGTGGACATAAGGCTCAGAGAGAGATCTCGAGAGATTCTACAGGAGAAACGGCTTCCTAGACTGGCGCCCAACTTACAGCAACCTCTCTTGCCTTTTTCTTCTGCTGCGCCCGAGGTTCCGATGCAGGTGGATCGGCTTAAACTGTCCGTTCAAGAAAAACAGCGCAGGCGCATCTCTGGACTCTGCCTATATTGCGGCCTCGCTGGCCATGTCGTGCTTCTGTGTACCCAGAGGACAAAGAAACCCCAATGCCTTGCATTGGTTGGAGAGACAACCCTGGGCGCTACTGCACTCAATAGAGAACTCTCTTCCAAGCTGTTTATTCCTGTGACCATCGTCGTTGGCGAGAGACCTCATCCAGTCTCTGCCTACCTGGACTCTGGCTCTGCAGCCATTTTCATCTGCCAATGCCTTGTGAATCTTCTTCAATTGCTGTTAAGGATCTGCCAGGCACAGCTTCTGAATACACGCCCATAGGTAATCAGTCTGCACCTGCTTCTATGTCTGTGAGACTGACTCCATCTTCCACCACCCAGGATGGCAGGCATAGGAGTGGGAGAGCCTATCACAGCCTGGCCAGATGGAGCTAGCTCCCGCCCTCTGTCTATTTATACCTGCCTTTCCTGTTCCTCCTTTGCTTGTGATTCTTCTCGTTTGGTTTCCTGGCCCTGCTGCAGCTTCTTGAACTACTGATCCTCTGCTTGTGATTGACCTTGGCTTTACTGACCACTCTTCTGCTCTGCGTTTTTGTACCTCGCTCATCTCCTGGTTTGACTCGGCTCGTTCACTTCGCTTGTTGCTCACGGTGTCCCCGTGGGCAGCTTCCCCATTTCCCTGGCTTCTTTGTACCCTTGTCTGTTTGTCTGTCGTGCACCTATTGAGTGTAGTGACCGTCGCCCAGTTGTACCCCGTCGCCTAGGGCTTGTCATTGCAAGTAGGCAGGGACTGAGTGGCGGGTAGATTAGGGCTCACCTGTCTGTCTCCCTACCCTGACATTACACCCCTATTATATGATTGTTTAAAAACAACATCTTTCCATGATCGAAGTTCCTGCAATGCCCTACGTTCCTCATTAGTAATATTATCCTGTCTCTTATGATACGGCAATGTATATCATTACTCACTAGGTCTAAGAAGACTTTAACTGCTGGACAGGTATCCATAGATGGCATCGTGGTAGATTTCGGCTTAAAGATGTTTCTACTCAAGGGTTCTACTGTGTGTATATCTTCAACAACAGTGTTCTCGAATAAAAGTTCTTCCAGGTCCCTTAAGGTCCTGTGTACAAAGGGTATTTAATATATGCTCTTCTTTGTCCCCAATGGTATGAGCATCTTGTTGAGAGAAGATTTTTTTGTATATCAGCTGTCTTCCAAAGAGGTGCAGATATTTAATGACGGTAAATTTGTTAAGCTGTGTGGTAAGGCAAAAATTGAGGCCCATTTTCAATACCTCCATCTGTATACCAGTAAGGGAATGCTTCGAGAGATTGATAGCTCTCATAGAGTCCCCCACTGTCTCCAATTTATGTGATGTCATCTCCTCTGTGGCTCTTGTTTCTTGCCCTTCCCTCACTGGGACCCTCTGAAGCCCCACCTCCCTCTGTCCCGTAAAAAAGGGACTTCGGAGATGTGATTGTAAATGCTCCGTGTGACAGTATGTCCCCTAGGAGAGCTAGTGTGACCTCTGTTCTGGTCATGAGTTGTAGCCTCTGCTTTGGACTCAGTGGCCTCAGTTGTATCAGTGTCAGTATCTGAAAAATCATGTACTCTATTGGGTTTGGAGTGTGTTTGTCCTTGTTTATTATCTAGTCGATTAGATTTATTTTTTCCCCAGTTATACACTTCCCCTCTCATATAGTCCAGTTTATCACGTAAATATTTCTTCTTTTTCCTACTCTTAACTTTGGACTCCACTAGATCAATATGTTCCAAGGTCTTAAGGAATGCCTCCTCAAAGCCCTGTGAATCCTCATGAACTGCCAATTTTGGGGTCAGGGTCTCTAGCTCTCTTAGCCAAGAATAGTCATTAACGCCCTAGAGCAGTCTGTCAGTACTGCTTCCCATCTATCTTTAAGTCCAGGTTTGAAAGATAGTTCATAAGACGGGAAGAGTGGTACACAGAGGCCTCTGTATATAAGGCCTTGCTCTGTGTACTGTTCAAGAGTCGACTTGGTCCAGGTTGACTGTATCTGTCTTATTTGTAAGTCTTTAAACCTTTTAAGGAGGTCGCTAACATCAGCCACTCCATTAGGATTTTGGGATTCAATTTCTGTTGTTATTGAAAACACATTTGAGAGTTCCTGTCTCTAACATACTAGTCTCGACTGTATCTGGTCAGTTATCTTAGATTGAGCCATGGCTAGTGGCTTACACACTAAAAATGAGGGTATACACCCAGAATTGTCCAAGCAGGACACAAAAAAGACATATCTCAACTACCATTCCCATCAGTCTTCCTAATGTTTTCATCCCAACTGGAATTGTCTTTGGGTTCTGTGTCTGAGACAAAGGGAATTTTTTAAAACAGTAAACCCATCATAGCGCAACTACCCAATGGTATAGGAATGTAAACATGAATCATATGATTAATCCTCTGCTAACTTTCCGCTTTTCTTGTGTTCACTGGCTTTCTCTGCAGTATCTCTTTCTCAGTTTTACAATAATTCACAATGTGTGGATAGTTAAGCCATAGGCTTTGCTTGTGTAATTATTTTGTGGACTGCACACTGCTCCTTTCAGTCCAGTCATAAAGAAAGATTTATAGTACTAGGAACATGCCGCTTTTCCTACATCACTTCAGTGTCACAAGGGACTAACCCTTTCACACATGAAACTAGTCATTCATGACGTCACTTCACTCCCGAGAGGGTCAGACCTAAACATATCAGTGTCGTTTAGGTCACTCCGCTCATATTTCAAACGAAGGGAAGTGCCAGGAAAATACTTCATGCTTGGACTGGAAGAGAGAGAATAACTATGATAGTGTCTCCTTTATAAATAAAAGAAAATTTTCGTGGATGATACAGATATAATAACTAGTAATATCATAGTGTGGTGAGAAGAACCAGAATAGCTCTCCAGTAAAAAAAAACAACATAGTTCAATGCAGTTATCGGACATAATTGCATTGAAAAAAAGCATTCAGCATGAACGCCATATGTATGAGATTCACCCACTAGTTTTACTGACACGGACAAAGAGGAAGCGTGGCCTTCCAGTGGCGAGTTATTAAATATAATATTATGCAATTGGGCTGAGAACACAAATTTTACAATTATGTATAGTAAAAAAATTGGGTAAAACTGTAACTGAATGTGAACTTGAAGATGTTGGCGGACAGTAAACTTAACTTAAAGAGGCTCTGTCACCAGATTATAAGTGCACTATCTCCTACATAATGTGATCGGCGCTGTAATGTAGATAACAGCGGTGTTTTTTATTTGGAAAAATCAATTTTGACGGAGTTACGACCTATTTTAAATTTCTGCTAATTGACTTTCTTAATAGACAACTGGGCGTGTTTTCGCTTTTGATCAACTGGGCGTTGTACAGAGAAGTGTATGGAGTGACCAATCAGCATTATACACTTCCCATCGTTCCCGCCCAGCTTCTTTCACTGCACACAGCGTGATCTCGCGAGAGAGGACACATCGTGTCAAGGCGTCCGAGAGGGTAGAGTGAACTCCCTAGAGATTTTACCCTCTCAGATGCCTGGAGACGATTCTGTCTTCTGACGCGGCAGTGAAGGACCTGCGGGAGGAAGTGACGTCACAGCGTGATCTCGCGAGATCACGCTGTGTGCGGTGAAAGAAGCTGGGCGGGAACGATCAGTGGTGTATGACGCTGATTGGTCAGCGTCATACATTTCTCTTTACAACGCCCAGTTGGTCAAAAGCGAAAACACGCCCAGTTGTCTATTAAGAAAGTCATTAGCATAAATCTAAAATAGGTCATAACTCCGTCAAAACTGATCCTTTTTCAAAATAAAAACCACTGCTGTTATCTACAATACAGCGCCGATCACATTATGTAGGAGATAGGGAAGTTATAATCTGGTGACAGAGCCTCTTTAAGCAACCAGTGCCAGATGGCTGCTGCCAAGGCACATAAAACATAGTTTTGCCTCTTTACAATCAGTAGTCAGGCCACACATGGAATATTGTGTACAATTTTGGGCACCTGTGAATTATAAGGACATAGCTGAATTGGAGCAGGTGCAGAGAAGGGTGACCAAGGTAATTAAGGGAATGGGTGGATTGCAGTACCAAGAAACATTATCAAAGTTGGGGTTATTCCGTTTGGAAAAAATATGGTTTATATGAATGGACAGTACAGAGATCTGTCTAATGATCTTTTTTATACCTACCTCTGTAACTATGACAAGGGGGAATAATTTACATTTAGAGGACAGAAGGTTTTGCCAATTCTTTAATGTAAAAGCAGTGAAACTATGAAACTCTCTGCCACAGGATGTTGTGATGGTTCATTCGTTAAACAAGATCAAGTGGCGCCTGGATGCCTTTTCTTAAAAAATATAATATCACAAGTTATATGTACTAGATTTCTGGAGATGGGACGTTAATCCAGGGATTCATTCTGATTGCCATATTTGGAGTCAGGAAGAAATTTCTCCCTCTAATATGAGGCAACTTGCATCTGGGGTTTTTACCTTCCACTGGACCAACACTGTAGGATTATATATAGGTTGGCCTTGATTGCCCAGTGTCTACTTTTAAAGTTGTCAACTATGTAACTAAAGTAACTATGTAAATGTTCTCCTTTACTTTTCTTCTTAGAAATGTGGCGGTGAGCAATGCTTGGTGAGACCTGCTAATACATTACTCTGTAGCGATGGCTATATTCTCCAATGTTAGGAAACACAGCCCTCAATACTCTGCTTTCTAGACTAACCTACAATTTAGCAGTACAGCAGTTTTTATGAATGACCCATAATGTAGTTACATTCCATCACTTCCACCACAAATTCCACAAACAAGAAGCTTTTTCTGTGGTTCTTTAATTTGAGGCTATAACTGTAATATTTACAGCAGTGTTAGACACGTATTTGGCCAAGCAGTGCCTACTTTTCTGTAATAAGGAATAAACTCTTTCGTCTAGGGATTTGTGGTGCAGGTGAAAAGCTAATACTGCAATTCACTGATAATATAATAAATAGCAACTACAAAGTACTAAATCAGGAAATGAGGGACAAAGTGGCACACTAGCCCTTCTTGTAAATGGTTAGTTATAGTTAATAGATATTGTTCCTTGGTACATCAGCCATAGTTGTTATACATTGGCATATATATATATATATATATATATATATATATATATATATATATATATATATATATATATATATATATATATATATATATATATTATATATATATATATATATATATATATACTGTAGATGGATAAATAGATAGATAGATAGATAGATAGATAGATAGATAGATAGATAGATAGATAGATAGATAGATAGATAGATAGATAGATAGATAGATAGATAGATAATCCAGAATTTCTACTGACCTGGCAGGTAAAAAAAAAATCACCTGTTAGCTCAACACTTTAAGGATCTGAATCTGGAAGTATAAAACGCAGATGCATGGGGTTGGCAGTGGGAAATAATAAACAATAACTCTTTTTTTAGAAGGGTTATGCGGGGGCCTAAAATTATTAGCAGTGTAATCGCTGCAGTATGTGAGTACACTCGCTAATAGACATTCTGGTCCCCCGTCGCGCTGATTCTGAGATTTTCATAGATTTTTATAGCGCTGCCGGGGGACGAGAAGTCTAGTTGCACATCCTTCTTTGATGACAATACGACTCTTCGTCATGTGACCACCCCCACTGTACTCCATGTACAAACAGGAGCAGTACTACAGCGAGTACATGGAGTACAGCGGAATTGGTCACGTGACGAAGAGTCGTATCGTCATCAAAGACGGCTGTGCAACTAGACTACCGGTCCCCTGACAGCGCTATAAAAATCTCAGAATCAGCGTTATGGGGGACCGGAAGGTATATTAGCGACTGTACTCACATACTGCAGAGAGTAAACTGCTAATCATTTTTGGTCCCCACATAACTCATTTAAAGAGAACCTTTCACCTGCCCATACATGTGCAGCTCAGTGCAGCATGTAATGGGCAGTGCTTCACAAACCCTGTCTCACTTGAAATTATTTTTCTAACTTCCTCCGTTATTTACATATCGGTGCCATTATATTTGGCGCCCGATATGTAAATAACCCCCTGAACTGTCAATGGGGCGTGTAAATGGCAAGGTGGCGTGTTACTATTACTGTGACACTGTCCAATCAGCTACAGACAGTGTCACAGCTGCTTGTGCTGTGTGATCTCTCTCGCGAGATCACACAGTTTCACTGTCTAACAAGAGATGGTGAGGAAAGCGTGCGCTCACAGCTCCACCGCCACCATGGAACTGAAGAGGAGAAGAAGAATGTGAATTCATCTTCTTCTGTTCCGTGGTGGCAGGACTATTTTCGGCAGTGGCACACTCTCACTCGGCAGACAAGGACAACAAGACTATGTGATCTCTCGAGAGATAACATAGTCTTGTTGTCCTTGTCTGCCGAGACCTGAGGAGTGAGAGCGTGCGTGCGCACGCATGCACGCACAGCTCTGACGCTGCTGCCAACGATACTCTCGCAGCCACGGAGCAGGAGAAGAATAATTCACATTCTTCTCCTCTCAGGGGATTATTTACATATCGGGTGCCAAATATAGCGGCACCGATATGTAAATAACAGAGGAAGTTAGAAAAATAATTTCAAGTGAGACAGGTTTTGTGCAGCAGTGCCTATTACATGGTGCACTCAGCTGCACATGTATAGGTGTCACGGACACAGGGTTTGTGGACCCACTAGGCCGCTCCGCCGTAGCGGGGAGGCAGCTGACCAGGTCACAGTCTAAGCGGAAGTAAATGGCAGACAGTAATGCTAGGGTACCTGAAATAGTCCGGGCGGTGGCTTTGGCTTCAGCAAGGATGGAGGCAGGTGCGGCAAGTGGCGCCAGACGTGGCGGGCAGTATCTGATGAAGCGGTAGACACTTGACGTGGCAGATGGCACTTGACGTGGCAGATGGCACTTGATGTGGCAGAAGACACTTGACGTGGCAGATGGCACTTGATGTGGCAGAAGACACTTGACGTGGCAGATGGCACTTGACGTGGCAGATGGCACTTGACGTGGCAGAAGACACTTGAACGCAGGTAGGCACAGGAACAATACGGAATACAGGAACAGTAACAGGGCACGGGTAACAGCTGGAACGGGAGACACTAAGGGACCATTTGCGAGACAGACTGGGAAAGACTAACAACGCTCAGGCAAGGATCAGAAGGCCAGGGGCCTTCTTATAGACCAGGAAATCGTGGCAGTTGATGGTGATGACGATTTCCTAATTGCGCACGCTGGCACTTTAAGGCCGGGCGCGAGCGTGCGCGCGCACCCTACGGGACCCAGCCGAACAGAGCGGAAGTGAGCGCTGGCATCTCCTAGGATGGAGACGGAGGCCAGCGCTCACAGATCCATGGCTGCGGGCGTCGGGAGGTGTGTAAACCCGACGGCCCGCGGCCATGGACGCTACAGTATCCCCCCTCTTACGCCCCCTCTTCTTGGGGCCAGAGTGAGAGAGGAACTTTTTAATAAGAGCAGGAGCACTGAGGTTCTCTTCTGGCTCCCAGGACCTCTCCTCAGGACCAAACCCTCTCCAGTCCACCAAATAGAAAGTCCTTCCTCCTACTCTCTTGCGGTCCAGGATCTCCTTTACCTCGAATACATCAGAAGGACCGCTGGGAGCAACTGTGGAACTAGAAGTCTTGCTGTAGCGGTTCAGGACCACTGGTTTCAGGAGGGACACATGGAAGGAGTTAGGGATTCTGAGGGTAGGAGGCAGCCGCAGCTTATAGGAGACAGGGTTAATTTGTTGCAGGATCTCGAAAGGACCAAGGAACCTGGGAGCGAACTTGTATGAAGGCACCCTCAAGCGAATGTTCCGAAAGGACAGCCAGACTTTAGTCCCCGGAAGATACTGAGGCGGCACTCTTCTCCTAGTATCCGCCTAACGCTTCATGCAATCTACCGCCAGCAAAATAGAGGACCGGGTCTGTTGCCAGATTTGCAGGAAGTCCCCATATGCAGAGTCAGCAGCGGGTACCTGAGATTAAGTTGATACAGGAAGAGGGACTCTGGGATGTTGACTGTACACGATGTGAAACGGAGTGGAAGTGGTGGACTCACTTGTGTGGTTATTATATGAAAACTCAGCCCATGGAAGAAGCTGTACCCAGTTATCGTGTTGAGAAGAGATGAAGTGGCGGAGATAATTTTCCATGATCTGGTTGATTCTCTCAACTTGCCCATTGGACTGGGGGTTATAGGCAGAGGAAAAGTCCAATCTCACATCCAGGAGTTTACAGAGGGCTCTCCAGAACTTAGAGGAAAACTGAACCCCCCGGTCGGACACAATGTGAAGAGGCAAGCCATGCAAGCGAAATATGTGCTGAATGAAGAGACTCGCCAGTCGGGGAGCAGAGGGTAGGCCGGTCAGCGGAATAAAATGTGCCATCTTAGAGAACCGGTCCACCACCACCCAGATGGTGTTGCATCCTGCTGAGGGAGGAAGGTCTGTGACGAAGTCCATTGCGATGTGCTGCCAGGAGGCACTGGGTACAGGCAGAGGTTGAAGCAGGCCGGCAGGCTTGGAGTGAGTCACTTTATTAGAGGCACAGACCGTGCAAGCAGAGACAAAGTCCAGAACATCCTTAGGCAGCGTGGGCCACCAGAAGTGACGAGCAATCAGGTCCTGGGTTTTACGGACACAGGCGTGCCCAGCTAGTTTAGAACTGTGTCCCCAGTGGAGAATTCTTCTCCTGTCTGCCAACCGAACAAAAGTTCTCCCTGGAGGGATGTCTCTAATCTGCAGAGGATTGGCGGTGACAACACAGGATGGGTCTATGATCGTCTGAAGGGACTCCACCGTGTCTTCCGTCTCAAATGATCTGGACAGGGCATCGGCCCTCACATTCTTGTCAGCGGGACGGTAGTGGAGCAGAAATTGGAAACGGGTGAAGAACAGTGACCACCTGGCTTGACGAGGATTCAGTCTTTGAGCGGACTGAAGGTAAGTGAGGTTCTTGTGGTCGGTGAAGATCAGGATGGGGTGAGCTGCGCGTTCTAGAAGATGTCTCCACTCCTCCAGAGCCAATTTGATAGCCAGTAGCTCCCGATCTCCAATGGAGTAATTGCGCTCAGCAGAGGAAAACAGTCTTGAGTAGTAGCCACATACAACTGCCTTTCCTTTGGAGCTCCTCTGGAACAGAAGTGCACCTGCACCAAAAGAGGAAGCGTCCACTTCCAGTGAGAACTGCCGAGATACGTCAGGATGATGGAGGATCGAAGCTGAAGTGAAGGCTTTCTTGAGGCAAATTAATGCGGACTCTGCCTCTGGAGTCCACACCTTGGCGTTCACACCCTTCTTGGTAAGGGTAGAGATGGGGGCCGTCAGAGAAGAAAAGTTCGGAATAAACTGCCGGTAGAAATTGGCGAAACCCAGGAACCGCTGTATGGCCCTTAGGCCTTGAGGACGTGGCCATTCCAGGACAGACTTTAACTTCCCAGGGTCCATCTTAAGGCCTTGATCCGAGATGACAGCCCAGGAAGGGCAAAGACCTCTTTTCAAAGGTGCATTTTTCTAACTTGGCATAGAAGCGATTCTCTCTTAGTCGCAGGAGAACTTGACGAACATGCCTCCGATGGGTCATCAGATCTGGGGAGAAAATTAGAATATCATCGAGATAAACTACAACACACATATAGAGGAGATCTCGGAAGATATCATTAACGAACTCCTGAAATACTGCGGGAGCATTACACAGTCCGAAGGGCATCACTAGGTATTCGTAGTGGCCATCGCGGGTGTTAAATGCCGTCTTCCATTCATCACCCCGGTGAATCCGGATTAGATTATAGGCCCCCCGCAGATCTAGCTTGGAAAAAATTGTGGCTCCTCGTATGCGATCAAACAGCTCGGAAATAAGTGGCAGCGGGTATTTGTTCTTGACCGTGATCTGATTGAGACCACGGTAATCAATGCAGGGTCGGAGAGATCCATCTCTCTTTTTAACGAAGAAGAAGCCTGCCCCGGCCGGGGAGGAAGATTTTCGAATAAAACCCCTCTCCAAGTTCTCCTTGATATAGGCTGACATCGATAAAGTCTCTGGCAAGGAGAGAGGATATACTCGTCCACGGGGAAGAGAAGCATTGGGAACCAGTTCAATGGGACAGTCATAATTCCGATGTGGAGGCAACGTCTCAGCCTCTCGTTTGCAAAAGACATCCGCAAAACTGGCATACTGAGAAGGTAGATCGGAGAGTGACTGAGGCAGAGGGGGCACAACAGGACGGACCTGTGACAGGCAATGGCTATGGCATCTGGAACCCCATTGAAGAACTTCTCCAGAACTCCAGTCGAGTGTCGTAGTGTGTAGACGGAGCCATGGCAGACCCAGCAGGATAGGATTGATAGCCTTAGGTAGTACCAGGAAGGAGATCTGCTCTGAGTGAAGAGCTCCGACCCGTAGTGTCAACGGCTCAGTGATGAGCATGATCGGATCAGGCAACGGTAGACCATTCACAGAAGCAACTGCCAGGGGTCTCTCCAGACGGACTGTGGGTAGTTGAAACCGATCCACTAGATCCTGGTGGATAAAATTAGCAGCCGCTCCAGAGTCAAGATAGGCGGAGGAAGGATGTGATGTCTCTCCGGTGACGATGGCCACAAGTATCGATAATTTGGAAGAGGTTTTAACGTTTGGAGACGTTCTACCTAGAGTTGCCTCTCCAATCAACCCTAGGTACTGGAGTTTCCCGGTTTCTGTGGGCATTGGCGCACAAAATGACCCTTGAGGCCACAATACATACAAAGTCCAGAGGAGCGTCTGCGCTGCGTCTCCTATTCAGTTAACCGGACTCTGTCTACCTGTATGGGTTCCTCAGGTAGCGCACTGCTGGTCTGTGGACCCGGCTCTCCTGACAAACCTCTAGAGAGCGCTCCCGGATTCTCATATCAACCCGGGTGGCTAACAGGATGAGGGCATCCAAGGTAGAAGGAAGGTCGTGGGCTGCCAGTTCGTCCTTGATGTGAGAGGACAGTCCCTGCCAGAAGGTCACCACCAGTGCCTCATTGTTCCATGCCAGCTCGGCTGCTAGGGTACGGAAGGAGATAGCATACTCCCCTACTGTGGAGCCTTCTTGCTTGAGGGTCAACAGAGTGGCTGCGGCAGAGGATGTTCGACCCGGCTCCTCGAACACGGCACGAAAGGACTGCAGGAACAAGGCTAGGTCCGAGGATACAGGTCCTTGTTGCTCCAAGATTGGGTTCGCCCATGCGAGGGCCTTGCCAGCGAGGAGGGAGATAATAAACGCCACTTTGGCCTCCTCGGAGGGGAAGAGATGAGGCCGTAGCCTAAAATGCACCGTGCATTGATTAAGAAATCCTCTACATGCTCTGGGGTCACCGCCGTAGCGAGGAGGAAGAGGCAGAGGAACTGTGGATCCGGAACAAACAGGGGGAGCAACAGGCAGTGGCACAACAACAGCTTCAGGAGGAAGAACCGGAGGTGGAACAGCGAGTAGATCCAGGCGGACCAGGATAGAATTCACCGCCTCAAGGAGTTGATCCTGACGTGTGCGTAGGTCCTGCATCTCTGTCTGAATCTTCTGTACTGGGGTCTTGGGCTGGCCAGCGGGTTCCATGGCCTGAGCGTACTGTCACGGACACAGGGTTTGTGGACCCACTAGGCCGCTTCGCCGTAGCGGGGAGGCAGCTGACCAGGTCACAGTCTAAGCGGAAGTAAATGGCAGACAGTAATGCTTGGGTACCTGAAATAGTCCGGGCGGTGGCTGTGGCTTCAGCACGGATGGAGGCAGGTGTGGCAAGTGGCGCCAGACGTGGCGGCAGTATCCGATGAAGCGGTAGACACTTGATGTGGCAGATGGCACTTGACATGGCAGATGGCACTTGACATGGCAGAAGACACTTGACGTGGCAGGTGGCACTTGACGTGGCAGAAGACACTTGACGTGGCAGATGGCACTTGACGTGGCAGATGGCACTTGACGTGGCAGAAGACACTTGAACGCAGGTAGGCACAGGAACAATACGGAATACAGGAACGGTAACAGGGCACGGGTAACAGCTGGAACGGGAGACACTAAGAGACCATTTGCGAGACAGGCTGGGAAAGACTAACAACGCTCAGGCAAGGATTAGAAGGCCAGGGGCCTTCTTATAGACCAGGAAATTGTGGCAGTTGATGGTGATGACGATTTCCTAATTGTGCGCGCTGGCCCTTTAAGGCCGGGCGCGAGCGTGCACGCTCACCCTACGGGACCCAGCCGAACGGAGCGGAAGTGAGGGCTGGCATCTCCTAGGAGGGAGACGGAGGCCAGCGCTCACAGATCCATGGCTGCGGGCGTCGGGAGGTGAGTAAACCCGACGGCCCTCGGCCATGGACGCTACAATAGGCAGGTGAAAAGTTCTCTTGCACGGCCGTGATTTTCGGGTCGGCCGGCTGCGGACTGTCAGCCGCGGGCCGCCCGCAAATCGTAGGACATGCACATGGCCGCTGTCATTGTTTTCAATGAGCCCGGACCGCAGAAGATGTCCGTAATAGGACATGCCCGTTCTTTCTGCGGTGCGGGTTCCCGGGCCATGCACGGACCTTAAAAACTACGGTCGTGTGCATGGCCCCATAGAAAAGAATGGGGCCGCAATTCTCCCGTGGATTTTCGCGGGAATTGCGGCCGCAAAAACACGTTCGTGTGCATGGGGCCTAAGTCTGTTTTCCAGGCTATCTGGATTTCTATAGAATGGTAGGTAGGATTGGTAGAGGGACTTGTCATTTCCTTCCCCACTTCAGTACGGGCATCACCCATAGCCCAGTTAGTACAGATGAAGCTACTGAGCTCGTTACTGAGCTATAAAATCTCTGCAGTTAGTGAAGAGAGTGTCAAAGTCTGGGAATCCACACAGCACAGGGATAGTGTGAAAAGCCTGATCCAAGCAATACTGAACTCATGGTTTACCATAGGTAAGGAAACCTGCTGCTTAGTTAGTGGCCAGACGGGACTACAATAAAGCCAAGTGTGAACATTTTTAAATGCCAACTGCAGCCCCCCACACTGACAGATCCCAACACCTGGTATTATGATGCTTTGGTTATTATCTCTGTGCTGTGACATCACTGTCATCCTTAGCTTTTAGTTGAGACATATCTATGTGCCTTATTCCTGTTCTGTTACATTACCCATGTTCTGTGACATCACTATGTGCATTATTCCCATTCTATGTCATCACTGTGTGCAACAGCCCTTACATATGATTTCACAATTGTTTGCTGTACTGTGGTATCACTGTGTGTTTTATTCCTGTTTTGGGACCTCATTTTGTGCATTATTACTGTATTTTGAAATACTCTGCGCATCACTACTCCACTCTGACATCACTGTGTGGAATAACCCTTTCCTCACGTCAATGTTTTTATTATCTCTGTGTAGAGATATCACTGCTTGTTATCTCTGTGCAGAGATATTATAACTTTTCAAATGAATACAAGAAACGCATTAAACACAATAGGAAGTAGTCACCCACAAATATGAAAGATACAGTAGTCAATACAATAGTAATGATCTAAACCTAATTCTAAGACACAGAAGACCTCAGACCAACACAATGTGCTAGAGTAAGGGTCCTATTACAATGTACGATATGGGCCGTGTAAACGAATGCCGATCAATAAGACAGCTCATTGATCGGCGCTCGTTTACGGCTTACACAATGAGCAATGCTTGGTTATGTATGGGCACGAGCGATTGTTACTACGATCACTCGTCCCTATACATTTTCATCATGTCTGCAGCACATCTCCCTGTTTACACAGAGAGATGTGCTGCCAACAACGATAATCTTTATTGCTGCATAAACCATACGATCAGCCAATGAACGAGCGTTTGCTCATTCATCGGCTGATCATTGCCCTGCATACACAGGGCATTGAGGGCAATGATCGGGAATGAGCGTTCATATGAACGCTTGTTTGCCAGATAATTTGCTCATGTAAAAGGGCCTTGTCCATAAGCTCTAAAACATGGCAAGAGCTAGCCCTGCCAGATTAAGACTACTCAACACATAATATCTCTGTATTGTAACTTCACTGTTTATTATCCATGTAGCGTTATAGAATTGTGTATTTATCCAGATTCTGTGCCATAATTGTAAGAATTATTAAGTGTATGAATTGCAAAGGTTGCAGTCACACTTAGAAACTGATGTTTGATATTAGTACTATAAATAACTAGTAAAGTTGGAGTGTTATGTTACATATTTTGCACCGGGGGCCCAGGAACTTCAAGCTACGTCTTCTGATTCCCTTAGACATGTTATTAGGTGTGAACCCTCAAGGCACTTTAAAATATGAAATGTTTCATATTCATCATGACTAAATCCATGCTTATTATTGTGTGGATATGTTGTTTACAATGATCTATTAACTATTATATAGACACAAGATTTTTTTTTAATTAATGTCACTCACCTGGTTTGCTACTGTACTTTATCAAGACTTATCATATTATCAAGTTTCAATCCTGTGAGTAGTGTACTTGTCAGATCCCTATAGTGATTACAATTCCTAACAACTAGTTCAAGTTAAAAAAATGTTTTATTTAATTTTTATCTAATCTATTATTATTATTATTATTATTATAATAAATTTTAGAAATATGTGTTTTCTTATATAACACGGATGACGTTTATGTGGAAAGACAGCATATAATCAACTTTTCATGCTTCTTGTTCAATACAAAAATATGTTTGCATGTTTATTTTCTTAAAGAGTAAGTGCATTTTTTAAAAACTCGATATGTCAGAGAGACATATCAGAAGTGTTGATCGGTGGTGGTCCGGGTGTTGAGACCCCTACCATCCCTGAAACAAAGGTGCAGAAGCACTCAGCTGAGTGCCCTTCACCTTCGGCTGTGGTCAGGGCTCATCTTCAGGCTAAAGACGGGCTCCCATAGAACATTTATGAGTCCGTCTTCAGCCTAACGAGGAGCGCTAATCACAGCTGAAGGCGCAGGGCATTCAGCTGAGCGTTTCTGCAACTTCATTTCAGCGACAGTGGGGGTCTCAGCACTGATTAAAACTTCTGATATGTCTTTATGACATATCAAAAGTTTTTTAAACTGTAGGCTTTGTTTGTTGACAATGATGGTGAGAGTTGAGGCGCAAGGCATCTTGGGACAGAAATCTGGTATCGATAAAATATAATTTGTTATTTTTCCAATGCAATATCACCTTTACAGCAATAATTATATTCCTTTACAGTAGGTGTTGATGCATAAGTGATCCTTTTCCATCTTAGCTACCCCTAGATCACCTAGATCTGCACATGGGAATTCTGTTTTTGCAGCTTTGGATTCTCTTTTCTCACATGGCATCAGATGTCGCCTGGTGATCAGAAAGTTTCATTTTACCCACATGATAATCCCTTTGAGGAAGCTTCTGCTCAGTAGTATTTTAAGTGTCTTCTGACCATCTTTTGTCACAGTATGGACATTTATTTTGTTCTGTCTATCCCTTTGGTTTTCTTGGTAAAATACAGAAGTGGCTTACCATTAACCCCTTAATGACCGCCGATAAGCCTTTTCACGGCGGTCATTAGTGGGCTTTATTCTACAGCGACGCCATTCCACGGCGCTGCATTAGAATAAAGTAAACAGAGCAGGGAGCTGTCAAATCTCCCTGCTCTCAGCTGCCAGAGGCAGCTGAGGGCTGTGGGCGACCCTGCTCTACCGGGTGAGATCGATATTAGTATCGATCTCACCCGTTTAACCCCTCAGATGCGGTGCTGAATAGCGTGCACCGCATCTGAGTGGTTATGGAGAGAGGGAGGGAGGGAGCTCCCTCTCATCCCACTGACACCCGGCGATAAGATCGCCGAGTGTCTGTTTCTCCGATGGCAGCCGGGGGCCTAATAAAGGCCCCCAGGTCTGCCTGTGGTGAATGCCTGCTAGGTCATGCCGGAGGCATGACCTAGCAGATGCCTGTCCGTTTTAAACGGACAGGCAGTAATACACTGCAATACAAAAGTATTGCAGTGTATTATAATAGCGATCGGAGGATCGCATAGTGAAGTCCCCTAGTGGGACTAGTAAAAAGTTAAAAAAAAGTTGAATAAAGTTAATTTAAAAAAAATTTGAAAAAAAATAAAAATGAAAAAGCCACTTTTTCCCCTTACAAAATGCTTTACTATTAAAAAAAACCCACAATAAAGCAAAAAGGTTACACATATTTGGTATCCCCGCGTCCGTAACGACCCCGACTATAAAGCTGTTACATTATTTAACCCGCACAGTGAACACCGTAAAAAATAAAATAAAAAACAATGGAAAAATTGCTGTTTTCTGTTAATCATGACCTTAAAAAAATGTGATAAAAAGTGATAAAAAAGTCACATCTACTCTCAAATGGTACCAATAAAAACTACAAGTCTTCCCACAAAAAAAAAGCCCACATACAACTGCATCGGCGGAACAATAAAATAGTTATGACTCTTCAAATATGGAGACGCAAGAACAAATAATTTTGAAAAAAAAGTGTTTTTACTGAGTAAGTAGTAAAATATACAAATCTATACAAATTTAGTACCGTTGCGATCGTAACAACCCACTGATTAAAGTTATTGTGTTATTTATACCACACGGTAAACGACGTACATTTAGGGTGCAAATAAAGAGTGGTGAAATTTCAGGTTTTCTTCTATCCCCCCCCAAAAAAGTTATTAAAAGTTAATGAATAAATTATATGTACCCCAAAATGGTGCTATTAAAAAGTACAACTTGTCCCGCAAAAAACAAGACCTTATACAGCTATGTCGACTGCCATTCACTACTGTGGGATTTAAGGAAACAGCGTAGCTCAGCGAGCTACTTTGTTTTCGTAGCTCCCAACCATATAGTCAGGAAGTGGCCGGGAGGCAGTGGGAGCAGAAAAAGGTAGAACGGGGTTTAAGGGGCACCGTTCTAGAGATAGCTGTGGGTCCCAGAGGTGGGACCCGCATCTATTTGACATTTATGACATATCCTGTGGATATGTCATAAATGTCCCTGATGGGAAAACCCCTTTAAATCTATGCTTATGTGTTTACGAACATATTTTGAATTGTCGTTTATAAAAAAAAATTGTTTCGTTTTTATAATACAGCTTCTACATAGTCGAGTCACATTGTTATGACCACCTCCTACTTTCGACGTCGGCAGTGCATAGCCCATGAAGGAAGTGATGTGTCGCGGGATAGCTTGGTGGGTATATAAGGTGTGCGATAGGCTGAACACATATCACTCGTTGTTGCCATGAGTTAAAAGGAGCGATTTATTGAGTTGCAAAAAGGGATCATTATTGGCTTTCGGACCAAGGGTGGCAATAGTTCTCAAACAGCGCAGTTTGTGAACTGTTCGTGTGCTGCTGTGGTGAAAGTATATAGTGAGTGGACAAATGGCACCATTGAGAATAACCGATGTGGAAAATGGGGAGCACCACGTGCCATTGATGTGAGAGGTGAACGTCGGCTACGAAGGTGTGCAAGGGCTGAACGACATGCCAAAGTGGAGCAGCTCACCGTAAAAATCAACCAGGGGGCTACCAGACATGTGTCTAAAACAACAGCTCAGCGAACCCTACTGCGTATGCGGTTCTGAAGCAGAAGGATGGTCACTGCTCCTATACTAACAAAGGTGCATCGGAAAAAAAGGTTTCAATTTGCACGGCACTATCGGAATTGGACCACCGATGATTGGCTAAGGGTTGCCTTCTCCGATGAGTCACGTTTTCTGCTTCATCGAACGGATGGACGTTGGCGTGTCAGGCGAGAAATATTAGAGAACAAACACCCTGCAATTATTGTGGAAGAACACAAGCTGATGGCGACAGCATTATGGTCTGGGGAATTTTTTCATGGCATTCTCGTGGAAGGTACTCTGAACCGATTTGGGTATGAATCCATCGTTGCACATCACGTCCACCCATACATGCTGTGTGTCTTCCCTGGGGCAGATAGAATCTTCCAGCAAGACAATGCGACATGTCACATGGCTAGAAATGTCCAACAGTGGATGGAAGAGCACTACCACGGCTTCCAAGTACTTTCCTGGCCCCCTAATTCGTCAGACTTCAACCTAATCGAGCATCTGTGGGACCACCTCGATCATCTTGTTCGCTATGGATCCTCCCCCATGCAACCTCTAGCAAATTTGGGATGCACTGCAGTCAGCATGTCTCCAGAAACCTGAGACAACCTACCAGGACCTTATTGAGCCACTCCCAGACTGTCTAGCTGCTGTCCGTGATGCACACAGTGGTTACTCTGTATATTAGCTGGTGGTCATGTTAGCTGGTGGTCATAATAATGTGACTCGCCTGTTTAGGTATCCTCTATACATAGAAGATGTATTGTTCGAGACACACAAGGCCCGCTTGAATGGGGTTTTACAACAAATGGGTATGCTGCATAAATTAAGATTATAGAAATGCTATGGATTTTAATTATTGTATAGAAATTGTTTATATATAAAGATTTCTCAGGTAATGCTGCGGAAAGAATCCCCAGAGTATGAACTTGCCATCACAGTTGAGCCACTCCATTACTGTCCGTAAGCGTGAAGAAGGGGTCCATGCCACTAAATCTGTAAAATTTAATTTGTGCTGTTGGAAAATGATTCACAATGTTGGTAGTTATCGGCTGCTTCCGACTTCTGATGTGATGAGCACTCCGATTATAATATTGTTTTATCTATAGCCATGAATTCAAAGTTTTCTATCACTCTGTTTACTCTGAATGAATGACTTTTTTGCTCATTTCTACATAGCATTCACATCCCATCTTTTTACTTATGCAAAAATGTTGATACCCCATTTATTTTGGTTATTTAAAAAATTTACAAAGGCAGAAGGCGCAGCAGTCAAAGTACAGATAAACTTAGGTGGCTGGAATTATATGTCTAGTTTGTACAATGCATGAAGCTAGAATATACTCATTCAGTGGATAAAGGGACTGATGTGAGTGATGATAATGTCTGTACAGGGCTGCGGAATATGTTGGCACTATATAGGCAACGAGGCAAAAATAAATAAATAATAAAATAAAGACAACCTTAGTTTTGGTTTTCCAGTTCTCTGCATATTAATATTCCTAAACATAACTAGCATGCGCCCAGTGTATTATTAAGAAGCAATTGTGTAGACACAAAATCATGTTTTCCCCAGATGTAAAATTTATTAACAACTCTTATTTTGTTAACTTTTTCACCATGGTGTGATGGTTTTGTTGGGGATTTGTATAGATACGAGGGGTTCCAAGAGTGAATCAGACAGCTGCCCCTCCATCTCCCTCCTGGGGGTTGTCAGCTGTGCCTGGAATACAGGCCATCCCGGTCTGGATGAGTCAGCGAGCACAGGGGGCTGCCTCACCCTCTAAATCAGGATTGTGACATCTAGACCATCTGACAGAGCCACTGCAAAGCATCATAGCTTCTAATGTGACCACTTATTTCTAGAATACAGCAAAGACATCTTAGAATACTCTAAGATGCACAGATTACCACAATATCAATCTAAGCAAAGGATTAACAGCTACTCTCACATAGACACCTTCAGAACATCTCTATTTTAAACACCTGAATCACTGAAATATTAACTGAAACATATTGTCATTTACCTAAAGCTTCTGTATGGATGACCTGCAATAATAGAATATTTTCAATATTTTGCTTAATCCTATTTTATTCATTCATGGCAGAAAATTCTTGGCTGCAGCTGAGAATGGTGATAAGACAACAGGACAAATAGCAAGCATTCATGGAATTCCAGACACATGTACATATATTAATAGCAGGGAATGTCATCTGTCAAACAAACAGTTAACAATTTTATAGGACCACTTCATGGGACAAAAGGGTATTACAATCATTAACTCATTCTTTTATCAGAATATTGATGACCCCCTAAACCAAAAAGTTTAAAGAGGCTCTGTAATGTAGATAACAACAGTGTTTATTATTTTGAAAAACAATCAATTTTGAGCAAGTTATGAGCAATTTTATATTTATGCTTATTCGTTTCTTAATAGACAACTGGGCGTATTTTTACTTTTTTACCAACTGGGCGTTGTAAAGAGAAGTGTAGGATGCTGACCAATGAGTGACCAATCAGCGTCATACACTTCTCTCCAGTGGCGTAACTACCACGGTAGCAGCCGTAGCGGCTGCTACGGGGCCCGCGGCATGAGGGGGCCCGTGTCGCCTGCCGGCACGGGCCCCCACCATGGCCTGAGGCTCCGCTAGCTGCCGCTATGGCTGCTACAGCGGGACGCCACTGAACACTACGGCAGAGCGGGGAGGTATCTCCCCGCTCTGCCATTAAACATAAGACATGTATCCCCTATCCACAGAATAGGGGATACATGTGTGATCGCTGGCATTGATAGGGAGAACTCCATCACAAATCTCAGACTTCCGGGGTCTGTGTCGGCAGCTCCGTAGAAATGAATGGAGCGCCGGTCGCGCTTGTGCGCATCCGTGACCAGCTCTCCTTTCATTTTTATTGAGCTGCGCAGACGCCGGAAGTCAGGAGGTTAGTCACGGAGAACTTCAGGGGACTTTCGGTCCCCCGTTCTCCCTATCGCTGCCAGCGATCACACATGTATCCCCTATCCTGTGGAGAGGGGATAAATGTCTTTTGTAGGACACACTGTAGGTCGAATTTTTTTGGGAGGGGGGACGCTGTATGGCGTTCCCTACAGGGGGGGGGCTGTATGGCGTTCCCTACAGGGGGGCTGTATGGCGTTCCCTACAGGGCGGGCTGTATGGCGTTCCCTATGGGGGGCTGTATGGCGTTCCCTACAGGGGGGGCTGTATGGCGTTCCCTACAGGGGGGCTGTACGGCGTTCCCTACAAGGGGGGGGGGGGCTGTATGGCGTTCCCTACAGGGGGGCTGTATGGCATTCCCTACAGGGGGGGCTGTATGGCGTTCTCTACACGGGGGGCTGTATGGCGTTCTCTACAGGGGGGGCTGTGTGGCGTTAGCACCTTACAGCCCCCTCTGTAGATAACGCCATACAGCCCCCCCTGTAGAGAACGCCATACAGCCCCCCTGTAGATAACGCTATACAGCCCCATCTGTAGATAACGCCATACAGCCCCCCTGTAGATAGCGCCATACATCCCCCTGTAGAGAATGCCATACAGCCCCCCTGTAGATAACGCCATACAGCCCCCCTGTAGATAGCGCCATACAGCCCCCTGTAGAGAACGCCATACAGCCCCCCTGTAGATAATGCCATACAGCCCCCACTGTAGAGAACGCCATACAGAGTCCTTCCTGTAAATAACCCCATACAGCCCCCTCTGTAGATAGCGCCATGCAGCCCCCTCTGTAGACAGCGCCATACAGCCCCCTCTGTAGAGAACACCATACAGCCCCCCCTGTACAGTATACAGAAAGGGAGGAGAGTCCTTCCTGTAGATAACGCCATACAGCCCCCTGTAGATAACGCCATACAGTCCCCCTGTAGATAACGCCATACAGCCCCCTCTGTAGAGAAAGCCATACAGACCCCCTGTAGATAACGCCATACAGCCGCCTCTGTAGATATCTACAAAGGAGGCTGTATGGCATTATCTACAGGGTGGTCTGTATGGCGTTATCTACAGGGGGTCTGTATGGCGTTCTCTACAGAGGAGGCTGTATTGCGTTATCTACAGCGGGGCTGTATGGCGTTATCTACAGGGGGCTGTATGGCGTTATCTACAGAAGGGGCTGTATGGCGTTATCTACAGAAGGGGCTGTATGGCGTTATCTACAGAGGGGGCTGTATGGCGTTATCTACAGGGGGATGTATGGCGCTATCTACAGAGGGGGCTGTATGGCGCTATCTACAGAGGGGGCTGTATGGCGCTATCTACAGGGGGGGGCTGTAAAAAAGGCACTATCTACAAGGGGGGGTTGTGTGACACCCAGGGGAGGGGGGGCCCAGTCAAAAGTTTGCTATGGGGCCCAGTCTTTCCTAGTTACGCCCCTGCTTCTCTCTATTCATTTTTAGCAGTACTCGCAACACAGCGTGATCTCGCGAGATCATGCTGTGCAGTCACATACTCCCATATTAACTTTACCGAAGTGTCTTGGGAGTTATTAGACATCACCTCCAGCCAGGACGCATAATGTGGTGACAGAGCCTCTTGAAGGCACACCCGTATTGTAAATTGCACATGGTAGAAAGGGGCCCGTATTACAGATTTTGCATTGAGGCCCAGGAGCTTGAAGTCATGCCTCTGTGAAAGGTACTTCATCTGTGCAAGAACCAGTACCATTATATACGACATTAAAAATCTTACTGCCAATAAACTGTCAATGTAGATGAATTATGTGTGTTCTCCAGCAGTGAGAACCCGCACACTGGGTCATTTTCAATGCAGCTGCACTTGAGTTTGTCAGTCAATTGTTGCCATTCCCTCTTGTTCCTATGTTACCAACTTATGTTTTCCCAAATTCACATTAGCCCATCAGGGGAAAGCAATGGGCAGGATACTGAAGCATTTTTTATTTTTACATTTAATGAGACTTTACTCAATAAACCAGAAGATCCCTTTATCATTAACACAACCTACCAAATAAGCATACCACTAAAATGGTATATTATTTTTTTTATTATTATTATTATTATTATTATTATTATTATTATTTTGTGATTGTTTTAATCCTTCAAATGTAACTGCATGATTCTATTTTGGACAAAATGTGACATGCCTGCTGGCAGAGAAAGTATTTTTCCTAGTATACTAAAGACTATTACGCTATTCATTTTTATAAGATGCCAGTGTGTAGCCTGAGATTTCTCACCCTTCTCTCACCCTACAGAAAGGACACAGGTGGACACTTCAAATGGAAACTGGTTTACAACATTTGAAATTGGTTGTTGCATTTGAAAACAAAGCAATATCTCAAAGGCCGTAGCTATACACAAACCTTTTGTTGCATTACAGTGATAGTTGTATGATACCAGACCGTATAGGAAAGCGGTCACTGACTGCATAAGGGGGGCCCCTTAATAGAGTTGATATATATATATATATTTGTCCCTCCAGAAAGGTGTCATCTAATCAGACACCCTGGGGGATGGAAAACAAACAATGAACTAATCCAGGAAGCAGGAAGTTCCAACTGCCCTTCCATCCCCCTACTAGATAATGGTATTTCATGAGGCCCAGGCCCCCCGCTTTCACGTGCATGAGTTGTGATGTCACACAGATGTGCACGGACAAGGTATGAGAGGGTCAATGACCTCACACTCTCTCTTTTTCCTGCTCCCTGGCTCCACTAAGGGTCTCCTCTAGCCTCCTGGCCTGCTCCTGCCTCATGGCCCTGATGGCCCCACACCAACCTTGGACCAGATGAACTGATAAGTATCTTCTCCCCTATACTCCCCAGTAACCCTTTCCTGCAGCCCCTACATTACCTGTACCCCTACCTGCACATTCCCATACCCCTGGTTCCCCCACCCTTCTTGTTCCCTGTTTATCCTTGCTGCACTACCCTGCAGTTACCCTTGACCTGCACATCCCCAGGTACACAGAAACACATTCCCCTTGTTTCTTCTTATCCTGATTATTAAACCTTAGTGTATAGGGAAAGTGGGACAGAAATAGTGAGCGTGTATTGTATTGTATTGTAACGTAACTGTATTCATATGTATGTTTAGATATGTGGGTGGGGGCATAACATAGTATACCGTGTTTATACTGTACTACGTATAGTGTGAGTATACTCAGTATATATTAACGTGTTATATGTATTGGGGTATACTGATACTATACTGTGATCAGTTACTGTGTTCTGTGTTTAGTTTGGTGTATTTTATATGTAAGTGTGATTATTGTTAGTAATAAATATTACCCTTACTATACAATTGTATTTATTATACGGTCTTATTCCGTAGAAGCAAAGCAAAGCAAGTAGACGTTAGTATAAGGAAAAGGTAGGGGAACTAGGCATAACCCTAGTGACCCTGATTATAAAGGAGGTAGTAATAGTGGGTGACACAAGAAGGTGAAACCCATCTATTATACAAGCCCTTTTACATACGTGGGTGAGTGTGTAGTGAGCATTCATTATATATATATAGTGATATTGAGTCCTTTTTCATTGGCGAGCCGAGGCCCAAACTGTTTTCAATTTATTTCTGTGTTTTGTACAATAAAATTGTGTTAAAACGTGAACTAAAATAGGCAGAGAGGCGTGGATCTGATAATATACGTACACGGTGAAGTGTTGTGTTATACTGTGTGCCTAGACCTTGAAGTTTGGACGAGTAACACAATTTTATTTAAGGCTTGATACAGGTTACAATTGAGAACAGCGAACCTATTGTTTTTTTGTTTTCTTTTCTGAGGTATTAACGTTTTTATTTTGCTTTGCGGCGTGCTGATCTACGGCGACAAATCGTCGGGCGATCGAGCAAGATATTAGAGTCTTCAGCAGTAACCAAGAGGAATTTATTATACGGTCTTATTCCATAGAAGCAAAGCAAGTAGACGTTAGTATATGGAAAAGGTAGGGGAACTAGGCATAACCCTAGTCACCCTGATTATAAAGGAGGTAGTAATAGTGGGTGACACAAGTAGGTCAAACCCAACTATTATACCAGCCCTTTTACACACGTGGGTGAGTGTGTAGTGAGCATTCATTATATATATATAGTTATATTGAGTTATTTTTCCGGATGGTACCTTCCACTTGCATAAATTCAGTTGGAAACCGTTGCTCAGCCTCTATCTGGCTGGCTCATCAGAACTATAGCGCTGCAGGTATGGCTGACAAGAGCTTGCTGCGCGTTATTCAGGAGAAGATGGCATCAGAAGGGGAGGGCTGGTTGTCCCGCTAGCTGGCTGGGCTCAGCCTACCTCCATCCCCTGCTGTGCCAGTCCCGGTATCTGCGTATGGCTGGCAGTCCGCCAGGCTCTCCTGCCCATCCCTGCGTCTTAGCCTCAGTCCCTCTGTTTCTGCTGTGGATCATAGGCTAGGTCGGGCCCGGGGTAGTGTAACCGCCGCGCTTGCTTCTTCGTCTCTGCAGGAGGCGGCCCTTCCTGTGGTCTCGTCCATAGCTCTGCCCCCCGCCCCTGCTACTGCATGGCAACTTGCTTTAGTGGGGATTAGTAATAGTTCTACTGTCCCCATGCCGCCGTTAGTTATGGGGAATCAGCAGAGTAGTTCATCCACTGCAACCACTGATGAGACCCTGACTCCCCCTGCTACTCAGCTGCCAGGTGGCTTAGCCCCTGAATATTTTGGGGAGGCTGACCCTCCTTTTTTATGCTGTGGGGCCTGCTGGTTCTGTCCCTATGGCACAGGCTTCCCCTTTAGCTTCGCTGTTAGTGCCTGTTCCTTCTATTAGTTGAGTTAGGGATAGAGGGTCCAGCGGATGCAAGGGCTCCTGCTCCTCCACCAGGGCATCCTCCCCGTGTTCTAGACGCCGTAGTCATAGACAGAAATCTGGTCACCAACGGCGTCGCTCCAGCCACCGTTCCCGGGTGTCTGGGAGGAGCAGTCGGTTGGGAAGATTCAGGTCTTCAAGGTGGCAGTCGCCCACTTCGTCCAATGGATGCAGCTCTTCTAGCTCTGGCAGGTCTTCTCAGAGCAAGAGGCGGGTGCCTAGTCTTTCGACAGGACAGTTGTCCAGTATACGATTAAGGGGAGCCAGCCTTATGCCGAAAAACCCATTGATAGAAAACCCAAGGTTGCTAGGACTATGGGCAACTGGCTGCAGGCCTTTGCTGTTCTGGGTTGTGTTAATGTCACCTGGAACGTTGCTCAGAATTGATTTTATATATGGACATGGTGTATAATGCCTAGAAGTCTCACGAGGACAGTGGAGGTAATTTGAGATAAAATATATGTTAGTGACCTATGATAGGCACTACTGATTTTTAAATGAATGATGGGATAGGAAAGTTATAATATCACAATAGGGTTTATAATATACAGGCTACGCGTTTTGACGTTGAACCAACATTTTCATTAGGCCAATGGTACAAGGACACAATAATACCTCTTTTATAGAGGGAAATAAAACAAAACTAAAATCACATTCATCAAAAAAAGCGTTAAAACCTTGAGGTCAAAGCTCAGCCATGACGTCACATGGGGTCAGAGTGATATATGAACAGAGAGTAAGAATCTAGTACAAGAAAGAATAAATAAATAAAAACGATACTACAATAAGACAATAAAAAAACACGTGCAAAGTTGAGCGTGGCTTATAAATAACTTTGTATACAAGTATTTGTGGAAATAAAGAGAAACGAAAACTTGCGGGAAGTTGCAGTGCCGGCTTACTGGTGGTGATCGACGGACACGGAGAAGCAGCCATGGCATTGGAGAGTGACGAGACAAGAAGGATACAGGTAAGGGAACAAGACATAGGAGAACCTGGTCAATCGTAGTCCGGTCCACTATAAAAAAAATAATAAAAAAATTGGTATCGCTGCGTCCATAAAAGTCTGAAACTATTACAATATAGCATTATTTGACTCACACTGTGAACGGTGTAAAAAAAATAAAAATGAAAACCCCAGAATCATTGTCTTTTGGTCACCTTAGCGCTAAAAAGAATGAAATAAAAAAAATCATATGTACCCAAAAAAATGGTGCTAATTAAAACTACAGCTCGTCCCGCAAAAAATAAGCCCTCACTCCGCTCAAATGATGGAAAGATATAAGTTATGGCTCTCAGAATGTGGTGAAACTGAACAAATTATTTTTTTTAACCAATAGTTTTTTCTTTGTAAAAGAAGTAAAATATGAAATTTTTTCCTATTTTCTGTCTAAAACCTAGGTACGTCCTATAGTCAGGTGCGTCTTATAGTCTGAAAAATACGGTATTTCAATTGGTATGATTAGAGTGCTATCGAACTTATAATCGTGTATCTGTGAGAAATGGAGTGATACACTGTGGTTAAGAAAACCGTTAGTTACGTTTGACCGATATTTGTTGACTCTACAGCGTAACAACTGGGTCGTTCTTCCAATATACTGGAGATTGCCTGGACATTGCAGTAAGTAAATCACCTAGTTGCGTCCACAGTTTAAAAATGTTTTGATATTAAAACATTCTAAAGTTACAACTGACGTGTAGGTCTTGATTCTATGTGCTATGTTTACACAGCACATACATCTAGGATGGCCACAGCGGTAGGATCCGTATAATGAAGGGAACATTGTAATGGAGCTGGATTTAGGGTTGCGTAATTTGCTGGGGGCAAAGATTTCTTAATGTCTGAGAGTGACCTTCTGTAGGTGATTTTAGGTGTTGCAGATAAATATTTTTTCAAGTAGGAGTCACTACATACTAGTGTCTCCGGTGGGTTCGAGCTTTTTATGGATCTGAATAGATTGATCCGCAAACTATTCTAACACAACATTTTGCCATAACTCCTCCACTCCCTCCTGCCACTCCTGCCAACATCAACCCAGGCCCCCCACCAATTACGGTGGATGCATCCAGAAACCTTTTTTCCCCTCTTTGGATTCTATGCTATTACGTTGTACCAATGCAAACGGTTTGATGCAATGTTCTGTTTTTCTATATTTATGCATTAGCTATATATGCTGAGGGGTTCTAGGTGGTTGTTGTGGGGGATTTGTATTTAGCCACTTACCAGGGTGGCAACCCCCAATAGATTAGAACTAGCATGTCTTTTCTATTTTAATTGTTTTTAGATGTCTATGTGGTGCATTCTCTTTAATTAAACTATATTTTTGTGGAATACATTGTGACTTTAAGGCTGGGTTCACACAACCTATTTTCAGGCGTAAACGAGGCGTCTTACGCCTCTAATTACGCCTGAAAACACGGCTCAAATACGTCAGCAAACATCTACCCATTCATTTCAATGGGTTTGCCGACGTACTGTGCCGACCACCTGTAATTTTACGCGTCGCTGTCAAAAGACAGCGCGTAAAATAACAGCGTCGTCAAAGAAGTGCAGGACACTTCTTGGGACGTAATTTGAGCCGTTTTTCATTGACTTCAATGAAGAACAGCTCCAAATTACGGCTGTAATTGACGCCTCGCAAAACGGCCGTAATTGACGTTATCGTGTGCACATACCATTACAGGTATTTTGCCTTATACATACCCATTAGTGTTTCGCTTTGCATTTCTGAAAGTTTTCAGGGTATGTGGCAACATGTGCGGTTATAATTTATAATTTTCTTATCCCATCATTCATTTAAAAATCAGTAGCGCCTATCATAGGTCCCTAACATATATTTTATCTCAAATTACCTCCATGCATTGGCGGTAACCTCTTCGTGTTACCGGATTGGACCTGGCTGCAGCTGAATATTCCTACTGTTTTCTGTTTACACCAGTATTGTGCCTGAGGTTTGCACCAACTCAAAAGATGAGCAATTTCCCTGCTCCCCTAAAATTGTTGTTTCCATCAGCTTTTATTTTGCACAATGTGGCGCCGTGTTTCTATGCTTTTTTCTCCTCCAGTCACGGGGACAGTGCCTGGTTTAGATATGACGAGGAATTTAGTTGGCGCTTGGCCTTGCAGCCTGAGATTGATTGGGGGCAGGACCGTTGCTAGGTTCTTAAAAGATTAGGGGCACGAACCCCAAGACATATATTCCCCCCCCCCACCGCCCGAAAAATATATATCTTTTTTTACATACGGTATATTTCAGAAATAGCATATCTATGAGACTAAGGCTCCTACAGCTACACCGCTGGATAAAAATGGATGTGATGTCTCAGCAGACAGTATCATACATGATAGGCTTAGATACAGGGCCCCAGCAGACAGTATCACACATAATAGGCTTAGATACAGGGCCCCAGCAGACAGTATCACACATGATAGACTTAGGGCTCATTCAGACTAGCGTGATTATCGTTCATGTGCTGTGCGTTGAAACAACGCACAGCACACGGCCCCATTCATATCAGTGGGGCTATTCACACATGCGTGAGTTTTCATGTAGCAAGTGTCAGTTGCGTGAAACTCACTGCATGTCCCATATTCGTGTGTTTTCACGCACCTAGTCGGCCATTGAAGTCAATGGGTGCGTGAAAACCACTGACAGCACACGTACGACATCCGTGTGCTGTCAGTGTTTGACGCATCAATTAGAATTTAAAAAAAATGTGTTTGCAAGTGCGTGAAAAACAGATGCCACACACAAATAACACTGATGCAAAACACAACGCACACGACCAGATTTACGTGCGTTTTTTACGCCCATAAATCTGTCACGCTCGTATGAATGTAGCCTTAGATACAGGGCCCCAGCAGTAAGTATCCTTGTACTAACCCTCAGGGACAAATTTGGCATTTCTGGGGCCCCAGGCAAAGTTATGTCGCGGGGCTCTAATCAAAGACACCTGTAGAGAGTTCCCCACACAATGCCCCCTGTATATAGTGTCACAACACCCCTGTATAGTTCCACACACAGTCCCCCTGCCATACATCCCCCTTGTAGACAGTGCCATGCCAGAGGCGTAGCTAGGTTCTCCAGCACCCGGGGCAAATATTCAGTTTGGCGCCCCCTCCAACCTCTTTCCCGACATCTCCTTCCCCCTCGCTGTGTTTGTTTTCTCTACCAATCGACGTGTCATTTCTTTTCCACATTTCTTTTTATGTAATGCGAGCATAAAAACATTTGTACATTTTACAAGCAATATAGTTCTATACACAACACCAGAATAGTGCTCAGTACATAAATACAGCCCCAGAACAAAGCTCATTACATATATACAGCACCAGCACAAATACAGCTCAATTTAGTGCAACCCCTGCTGTATAGGTATGTACAGCGTAAAACTACAGCTCCCAGCATGGCCCGAACAATGGTAAGGATATGCTTGGAGTTGCTGTTTCACAAAAAATAAATCCTATCATAATCCTATCATAATCACACCAACCATCATCTCGCTGCAGATCATACAGTGACTGCATTACTGATTAGAGGCAGAATAAACATTTACATTAAGTGACTTACCAGTGACGTCTCAGATTCTAGTTCTTTTTCTCCATTTGGTCCAGACCTCTATGATGACTTCTCCCGGTCACAGCCCATTTCTGCAGTTTGCTGCTCAGATGTCTTCAGCTTCTCACTTTTCCAACATTTATAAATAAAGATAAAGTTCTCATTATACCACACACTACACCCCTAAATATAATAGCACCATACACTGCACCTCTAATTATAATAGCACCATACACTGTGTCCCACACACACACACTGTGCCCCCTGTAGATAGTGCCCCCATAGAGCTCCGTGTAGATAGTGCCCCCATATAGCCCATCCCTGTATATAGTGTCCCACAAATAACTCCCCCTATAGTGCTCTACAGATAGCCCCCCTGTAGATATAGCCCACCCCTGTATATAGTGTTCCACAGATAGCCCACCCCTGTATATACTATATATAGGGGTGGGCTATCTGTGGAGCACTATATACAGGGGTGGACTATATGCACAGGGGGGCTATATACAGGGGTGGGCTTTCTGTGGAGCACTATAGGGGAAGCTATTTGTGGGATACTATATACAGGGGTGGGCTATATCTACAGGAGGGCTATATATATGGGTGGGCTATCTGTGGAGCACTATATACAGGGGTGGACTATATGTACAGGGGGGCTATATACAGGGGTGGGCCTTCCGTGGAGCACTATAGGGGGAGCTATTTGTGGTATACTATATACAGGGGTGGGCTGTATCTACAGGGGGGCTATATACTATATAGCCCCCCTGTAGATATAGCCCACCCCTGTATATAGTGATCCATAGATCGCCGACCCCTGTATATAGCCCCCCTGTTGCTATAGCCCACCCCTGTATATGGTGCTTCATAGATAGCCCACCCCTGTAGAGACCCTCCCCCCGTAGATAAAGCCCCCCCGCGTGTAGATAAAGCCCACCCGTAGATAAAGTCCCCACCCGTAGATAATGTCCCCCCCGTAGATAAAGTCCCCCCCGTAGATAAAGTCCCCCTTGCAGATAAAGCCCCCCCCCCCCGTGTAGACAAAGCCCCCCCCCCCGTAGATAAAGTCCCCCTTGTAGATAAAGTCCCCCTTGTAGATACAGCCACACACTTAAAAAAAAACAAAAAAACTATTCAAACTCACCTTAAGCCCGCTCCCACGCCGTCCGGCAGCAATGGAAACCTGCTCTCTTCTGCGCAGGTCTCCTGGGGGTTGAACGAAGCGTCTATGAAAGGCGCTGATTGGCTGGGCAGGATGACTTTCCCTGTCAATCAGCACCTTTCATCGACGGACGCTTCACTGGTACAAAAGGTACCAGTAGCTTCACTGGTGCAAAAGCGCTGAATAGCCGGGCACGGAACGTGCCCGGTCATTCATTGCGTCTAATTGTACCTGTGTCCTATAGACACAGGTACAATTATAGTGCAGGAGGATGTGGCGCTGGCGCCCCCTCTATTTTGCGCCCGGGGCACATGCCCCACCTGCCCCCCCCTAGCTACGCCCCATGCCATACAGTCCCCTGTAGGAAGCCCCACATACCCACCTTGTTTCAGCAGTCAGTATCATACATGATAGGCTTAGATACTTGGCCCAGTAGACAGTATCACACATGATAGGCTTAGATACATGGCCCAGCAGAAAGTATCACACATGATAGACTTAGGCTGGGTTCACACGACCTATTTTCAGACGTAAACGAGGCGTATTATGCCTCGTTTTACGTCTGAAAATAGGGCTACAATACGTCGGCAAACATCTGCCCATTCATTTGAATGGGTTTCCGACGTACTGTGCAGACAACCTGTCATTTACGCGTCGTCGTTTGACAGCTGTCAAACGACGACGCGTAAAAATACAGCCTCGTCAAAAGAAGTGCAGGACACTTCTTTCAGACATAATTTGAGCCGTACTTCATTGAACTCAATGAAGCACAACTCAAAATTTACGGCTGTCAGAGAAGCCTCGCAAAATGTGAGGAGGAGGAATTACGGCTGAAACGAGGCAGCTGTTTTCTCCTGAAAACAGTCTGTCATTTCAGCTGTAAAAGCCTCTCACCGTGTGCACATACCCTTAGATACAGTGCCCCAGCAGTCAGTATCACACATGATTGACTTAGATACAGGGCACCAGCAGTAAGTATCCTTGTACTACCAGGAAAGGTAAGTATAATAATTGTTTTGCTTTTTTTATGTGTTACTAATTATTTTTGTGTGTTTGTGTTCCGTACAGGTTCGGATGTTGGACTACGTCGGATTCGAGGACTACTTCTACTTATTAACCCCTTAAAGTCCCCTTAAAGACCAGGCCAATTTGAGTTTTTCATTTTCGTCCCCCCGCCTTCCAAAAGCCATAACTTTTCTATTTCTTCATCGACATAGCTATATAAGGTGTTGTTTTTTTGCGGGACAAGTTGTAGTTTTTCATAGCACCATTTATTGTACCACATAATCTCCTTGGAATCTGAAAAAAATAAATTTGTGGGGGGTTTTGTTTTTACGACGTCCATCAGGCGGTAAAAACTACATACTCACCTTATTCTACAGGATTCTACACTTACGTAGATACAAAATTGATATGTTTTGCTTTATATTTTACCACTTTTAAAAAAATAAAACTATTTGCTAAAAAAATATATATTTTTGTGTCGCCATATTCTGAGAGCCATAACTTTTTTATTTTTCCATCAAATGTAGTTTTCACCGATACAATTTTGGCATACTTGCAACTTTTTAATCAGGTTTTATTCCTTTTTTTAGAGCTAAGGTGGTCAAAAAACAGCAATTTGCTTGTTTTATATATTTTTTGTTTTTACGTCGTTCACCGAGCGGGTTAAATAACGCTATAGTGTGAAAGTTCGGACTTTTACGGACGCGGTGATATCAGTTAGAGTATGTTAACACGGAGTGTTTTCAGACGTATTTCGGGCCGTATACGTCCTGAAAGACGGCTGAAAAAATGGCACGTAAAAAGATGCCCGTGAAAAAGAAGTGCATGTCACTTCTTGCAGCACATTTTTGGGTCAGTTTTTCATTGACTCTAGAAAAACAGCTCCAAAAACGGGCGTTAAAAACGCAGCGAAAACCACGAGTTTCTTAAAAAAAACGTCTGCAAATCAGGAGCTGTTTTCCCTTGAAAACAGCTCCATATTTTAAGACGTTTTTGAGTTTGTGTGTGCACATACCCTTATGTTAACTTTTATTTTTTTAACATTGCTTTAGGGAAAAAATGGGAAAGGGTTTTTTTTTTTAACTTTTTCTGGAACATTATAAAAATCTTTATTGAACTGTTTTCTACTTTTTTTTTTATTAGTCCCCCTATGGGACTTCAACCAGTGATCGTTGCATCGCTTGCATGATATACTGCAATACTAATGTATTGCAGTATATCGTAATTTTGACCGTTTCCTTTGAAGCCCTGACGGAGACCGGTCTTTAAAGGAGTACAAAGATGGCAGACCTGGGGGCCTTTATTAGGCCCCCAGACTGCCATAACCAATGGTGGATCATCATAGGACATTTTGGGCGGCCGCCCGGGGCCCGAGGCTCCCGGAGGGGCCCATGGCTGCCCAAAGTACAATGTAGTTTTGCCGCGTATTTGCCACGAATCGCGCCAAAACCGAGATGAAACGGCATTGCATATGTCCTGCAAAAGGACTTTTAGACATAAGGTCACATGACTTCATCTCTGAAGTTCTTACTACTGTTTAGAAAACTGCTGGTCACATGACCGCACGTCCATGAGCAGCAGCAAGACTCCACAGAGAAGACTGAGGTGAGCTGCTATGCAAGTATAAGAGGATGGATTTGTTTAAAGGGTCTGTATTTAGGGGTCTGGTGTGGGGACTGTATTTAGGGGGTCTGGTTTGCGGACTGTATTTAGGGATTCTGGTCTGTATTTAGGAAGTTTGGTGTCTGTATTAGTTTAAGTGGTCTGGGGTCTATATTTAGGAGGTCTGAGGTATGTATCAGTTTAAGGGGTTTAGGTTCTGTATATTTAGGGCTCTGTGTTAGTTTAAGGGGTCTGGGGTCTGTATTAGTTTGATATCTGGGATCTGTATTAGTTTAGGGGTCTGTATTTAGGGGTCTGGTCTGGGGTCATTATTAGTGTAGGGGGTCAGATCGGGGGTCTTTATTAGTTTGAGGTCTGGAGTCTGTATTTAGGGGGTCTGTATTTAGGGGTCTGGGGTCTGTATTAGTTTATGGGGTCTGTATTTAGGGGGCCTGGTCTAGGGTCTGTATTAGTTTAGCGGTCTTTATTTAGGGGTCTGTATTAATTTACGGGGTCGTGTCTGGGGTCTGTATTAAGGGAGTCAGGTCTGGGGTCATTATTAGTGTAGGGGCTCTGGTCTGGGTTCATTATTAGTGTAGGGGGTCAGGTCTGGGGTCTGTATTTAGGGGTCTGGTCTGAGTCTGTATTTATTTATGGTGCTTGTTCTGGGGTCCGTATTTGTTTAGGGGGGGTCTGGTCTGGGGACTGCAATAGTTTAGAAAGTCTGGGGTCTGTATGTATTCTATGATCTAATCTGGAGTACAAATTTATTAGTCTGAGTAAAAATGTATGGGTCTGGGCCTTGGTGTCTAAATTTGTGTGTTTCTTTAGAGGCTGGAAATGGCTGCAGAAGTGATGGGCAAAGATGTCTCATCAGGAGAAGTCGCCATAACGGTCTGCGTCAGATGGAGAAGAAAAGAAAACGTCATCAGAGAAGACGTCACTTGTGAGTCACAGGATCTTTAGGCGATCTGTCCCCTCTCCTGACACGTCTGTTGTAGGAAATCCTTGTATTCAATAAAAAGTCTTTGTGTACCCAGGACTAATAGACAAATGTGTGTTACCATTCCCATTGTCAGGAGGAAGTGTCCCCGAACAGTGTGATACTGTCAGCGATGGTTGGAGACTGTCAGTATGTAGGGACACAGCACTTTGACAAGGGGAATCGTAACACTCATTTGTCAATGCTCGCACAAAAAGGTGGTGTTCACTATAGACATGGCAGAGCGGCAGTGGGGAAAGAGGGCCCAAGTTTGTGGAACAGCCCAGGGCCTATGGTCTACTTAATCCGCCACTGGCCATAACAACCACTGTAAATGGCCAATCGTGCCGCAGGGGGGGGGGGCGCGATGGCGTGTTTGATGGGTCGCCCCCCTGATTCTAACAATTTAAATGCCGTGATCTTTAATTCTGCCCATTGCAGTAGGGGTGTCGGCTGTGTAACACAGCCATCACCCGCTGTGTATGGAGCGAGCTCAGCCCGTGAGCCCGCTCCATACTTCTCCTTAACAGCTGCCGCGTACCAGTACGTGACATGTTGTTAAGGGGTTACTAGCTGCTGGCTGATTGACAACGTCCATTACTAAGGCGGGGCTTAGTGTTAGGCTGTGAAGTAACATTATTACCCCATTACCCAACATCGGGGTGCCGGTAAGAGCTGGGTTGGCTGGTGTTATTAGGCTGGGAAAGCCCAAAAATAGTGGCCCTTCCCACCCTGGTAATGCTAGGCTGCTGCTGCTGTGTTGTATCTGGCTGGTTATGAAAAATGGAGGGGGGGGGGGCATGTCGTTTTGTCTAATTTTTTATTTAAAAAATAAATAAGTTTTAAAAAAAATGATGTGGGGTCCCCCCCAATTTTCATTAACCAGCCAGACTCTATTAGACCCTGTGTCTAAGCCTAAGGTAGGCTTAGATACAGGACCCCAGCAGACCGTAACGTTCCACTTACCCTCCTCTTCAGCTCCGGATGTCCCGACACCATCTAGCGTCGTGCCGTCATCCGCGGCGCACAGCGTCGTGATGTCATGACGCGAGAAGACGTCAGGACTTCCGCTGCGCTCGATAAGGAAGATGGGTATGTGTCGTTACTATAGTAACAGGGGCCTGCGTATTTTATTACATAGGTCGCAGTTACTATAGTAACTTTTATAGATGCGGTGCAATTGCGACCGATACGACCCGAATGTGGCAGTCTCTGGGGCATCAGGCCAAAGATCCGGGGCTTGGGTTCCGGAGGCCCGGTGCTAGTGACGCCGCTGCTGGGGGGGTCAAGGACACTGACATGTGGTTTCGGTTAATGATGTCACAAAAGTCAACGCCCTTTCCTTCCACGGCCACTGCCTCTAGTCAGGGTGCCCAGGGTTCAGTGGCTGTGTGAAAACCTGGAGCCTGTTGGTTATTTAATGATGGGCACTGCAAGTTCTTCGGGCTCTGTAAATATAAACACAAGCTCTCCTCCTGCAGTGGGCCCAATCTGCAGTGCAATGCTCTCATCTGGCGAAGCCCATGGGAAAACCAGCGGAACCGAGTGACACAAAAGACATTGGTGAGTGCAGACGCAATGGGCCCGTGGTTAGGCCTGCACCCTAATAAGGAGGTGGCTAGTTAATTGTGTTTCTAATTTACATCTGTTTTTTTTATCCTGTTTTATTACAGTGGGTTCCCTGTGTTCGGCTGATAGCCTTAAATCTGCCCGCGATAACCCTGGAGTGCTGCGGGACAAAATTAACAAGGCGGTGGCCTTAGTCCGTATAGCTGGCCCCTTTTTGGAAACTTCTTTTACTAATTTTCGTGTTTCCCCGTTACGGGTGGTCCCCAAGAAGGAAACTAGGTAATTTAGATTGATCCATCACCTTTTATATCCCCAGGGTTCGTCAATAAATGACATAATATCTAAGGAAGATGTGTCAGTCTTCTATGCGTTCTTTGATCGGGCTGTGGCATTGGTGCGTGCTGCGGGCAGTGGGGCCCGTATGGACAAGTTGGATATCGAGTCTGCCTTCTGCCTCCCCCCTATCCACCCTGACTGCTTTCACTTGATGACCTGTAAGATGGATGGGATATTTTATTATGACGCCCATGGGATGTTCCATATCTTGCCATTTTTTGAGTTGTTCGCCTCTTTTATGGAATGGGTGGTGAGATATGAAACCAGGTCCCGTTTTGTCATACACTACTTACATGACTTATTTTTTGTTGGTCCCCTTGATAGCAGTCAGTGCAAATTTTAGTTGGATACGTTTCTTTTCTTCAGAGGAAAAGATGGAGGATCCGGTAATACTGTGCTGCCTAAAGTCGCTGAACACCAGCATTCCCCACTTACCAGCAGCCTGGACCGGACTGTGCCCATTGGGCGTGCACTGGTGCTTGTTCTTAAAGGGCTAGCATGCGCAGCAGTAAAGTTTCCCCAGCCTATCCCTGGACTATTTAAAGAACCCTGCCGACTAGCCCAGTGCCTGAGCACTGATAGTGCTAACCCAGAGTTAGTCTGTGAAGGTTTTGTATCCAGTTCCCTGAAACCTGTGTCCGTAACTATGCAGTAACCGTGCCCAGTCCAGTGTCCGTGTTTACTCCTGTATCCGTGCCCAATGTCCGTGATGACTCCAGTGTCTGTGACGACTACAGTGTCCATGACCAGTCCAGCTTCCGATAATCCAGCACAAGCCAGCTTCCAATACTCCAGCACAAGCCAGTTTCCGATAATCCAGCACAAACCAGCTTCCGTTAATCCAGCACAAGCCAACCATCAGGGTACCATTGACCAGTGACCGTTATATATTTGTCTGGCCAGCAGCTACTTCATAACACAGAGTATGCCAGTGGGTCCACATTCCCCGTGAGCGTGACACACAGCCTGTCGTTTCTAGTAATCTAGATAGATTCTGTTCAAATGGTTTTTCGGTTGCCCAGGGATAAATTGGAAAAGCTGTTGGGTTTGGTGGATGTTTTTTTATTTGTCCAGAAAGTTACCTTAAAACCGATGCAACCCCTCCTCGGTCTCCTGGTCTTTGCATGTAGGATTATGCCCATGGGCCGAGTTTTTCCCGGCGCTTATCATTGGCTTTGCAAGGGCGAAAAGACCAGAACACCGTATCCAGGATACTAGCTTGCTGAAAATGGATCTGGCGGTTTGGGGTGTATTTCTGCACCGCTATAATGGCCGCACTTGTTGGAAGTCCCAGGAGGTATCTAATATTGAGGTCTCGCTATTTACTGACCCATCAGGCTCTGTGGGTTTCGGCGCGATCCTGGTTCATGATTGGTGTGCGGAGTTCTGGCTGGGTTAGTGGAGAACCGCCGTTCTCCACGAATCCAGCCAGGACTCCACACACCAATTGTCGCAATTTGACGCTACTTGTGTTGTTCCCCATTGTCGTTGTGGTTGAGCTTTGGGGTTCCAGCTCAGTTCTGAGTAAGTATGTTTCTGGACAGATAATTTGAATGTGGTGCTTTGAATAAATAACCTTTCCTCTTTTTCCCTTACAGTTTTGTCGTTGCTGAGACATCTTGTGTTGAGTTGTTAGGAATTCAACATCTGGTTCCGTTACTCTCATGTTTTGTGTGTTGTGAATGTAGTTGCTGATTCCCTTTCCCGATTTTGTTGGCAGGAGTTCCGGGCGGCTCTGGAGGGTACTCCATGCCCCCAGTTGTTGTGGAATTTGGTGTAGATTGGCTGATGCCTCTAATACACTCCCACCACTTGGACCAGTCATGGTAAGTCGTAAGAGGCAGGGTTATCCTTGGCTGTTGGTAGTCGGGTAGTCGTTTGGAGGTTCCTGTAGAGTGCATGCTTCAGCTCCGGGAGTCAGGGGTTTATGCTGTAGTTGCGCAGCATTGGCTAGCGGGGATTAGCCTTCATTTCCAAATGCGAGGTTGGACGGATGTCTCCAGGCAGTTAGTTGTCCGTCAAGCCTTGCACGGATGGAAGAAGGGGTATGTTGGAAAAGAGCGTAGGCGACCGGTTTCCTATTCCCTTTTGGTTTGCTTGCTCCAGGTTACTACCTACCTTTGCTCTTCCTCGTTCGAAGCTGCTCTGTTTAATGCCAGTTTTTGTATGGCATTTTTTGGTGCTTTGTGTATTCGCGAGTTGGTCCCGTCTTCGGTAACTATGCCAGGTGGCTCATTATTGTCCGATATAGTGTCTGCCAACGTGGCCCTTTGCCTGTGCGTTCGCTGCTCCAAGACGGATTATTTTCGCAGGGGCGTGTGAATCCCTTTGCACAACGTTGATGGACCTGCATGTTCTGTCCGTGTGGTTTCAGAGTACATGGAGGTTCCTCGTGAAGGGACTTGTTTTTTGTTCCATTCGTACGGATCTCCATTAACTTATTTACAGTTCCAGTCGGTTTTAAAAAAATGTTTGGTCTGGCTGGGGCTGCTACCGGGGTATTCTGGAATGCATTCACTCCGTATTGGTGCGGACACTAAGGTCGCCAGGCCGGGCTTGCCTGAAACAGAGGTTGAGAGGATTGCGATCTGGAAATCTGCTTTTTTGCCAGTTATGTTCAACTGGAACTTTTAACTTAATGTATTCTTTGTTTTTCAGATTCCCATACCCCTTTTGTTTACTTCTTGGGACAGTTTTATATATTCTGGGTGGCCCAATGGGCTGAATGTCGACCTGGTGGGAAGTGCCTTGGATTTCGGTATGTGGATGTTTCCCGGAGGGGTATTCAGGGATCACGCTGGTTGCAAGTTCTTCCTGACGCCATTGACATTAGTAAAGGGTTTCAGTCTCTGGTGATTTTAGTTGTACATGCCGGAGGAAATGACCTCTGCTTTCTCAGGGTGGCGGAACTTGGCCGCTAGGAGGCTGGTCGCTGGCATACCACTTCAGATCATGTGTTTAGTTTTGGAAAATAATAAATATTTCAAATATGATTATAAACAAATTATAATAAAGCTGTGACAAAAAAGGTATAAGTTTGTTGTGTGTTAATTTCATGGAGGGAAAACAGAAAGGGCAATAATACCAGGTGGTTATTATAATCTCTGCAGTCAGTTACTGTTAGATGACAGCTGCAGTCCATAGGAATACAACAATGTACATTAGACTTTCATGAGACTGTCATGCACCAAGAATATATAAATAGAAAAGATATGGAATAAACAAAGTTGCATGCAATGGTATATTCACACGTTGGGGTCATATAGCATTTTTTTTGCCGTGATTATTCAGGAAGTGACGATGAAATGCTACGGTTTTGCGCAGTGTGTGAATGTATTCTAAGTTGCATGCAAACAAGTCACACGAAGAGTGGATGAAAAGGTATGAAAGTTGCTATTTATACCTGTAGTGCAACAAAAGTCTGTGTGCAGTCCCAGTTAAGCACATCTTACAGCATGGCCAGACGTGGCGTGTTTCTGCCGCCATTGTCCGCATCAATGCCGCACATAATCTGCGTTGCAGATTCTGTTGCGGCCTTGCCTAAAATGGGCAGGAAGTTGATGCGGCTTAGCCGTTGCGTCTTCAGGTGAAGAGTACTTCCCTTCTCTCTATCAGTGCAGGATAGAGAGAAGGGACAGCCCTTTCCCTAGTAAAAGAAATTCATACTTACCCAGCCGTTGTCTTGGTGACGCGTCCCTCTTTCGACATCCAGCCCGACCTCCCTGGATGATGCAGTAGTCCATGTGACCGCTGCAGCCTGTGATTGGCCTATGAGTGGCTGCAGCCGTCACATGGACTGAAACGTCATCCCGGGAGGCTGGACTGGAGGAAGAAGCAGGGAGTTCTCGGTAAGTAGGAACTTCTATTTTTGTAACACGTTGATCTATATTGTGATCGGAAGTCACTGTCCAGGGTGCTGAAACAGTTACTGCCGATCGTTTAACTCTTTCAGCACGCTGGACAGTGACTATTTCCTGACGTCGCCTAGCAACGCTCCCGTAATTACGGGTGCACACATGTAGTCACCCGTAATTACGGGAGACCCATTGACTTCTATGGACCTGCCCGTGCCGTAATAACGGCCCGTGATTACGGGCGTTTTTACGTGCATGGGGCCTCAGTCTGGCTATAGACCTAGAAATACATAGGCCCAGCCAGAATGAAGAAATATCATTTTCTTAAAACCAATACGCTACGCAACACACATAACATCTGCGGATTTCATTGCGGAATTTTGAATCTCCATTGAAGTCAATGGAGAAATTCCGCAATGAGTCAGCAACAAGTCCGCTACACGTCTGCAACAGCCAGTGTATGCTGCGGACACCAAATTCCGCACCGCAGCCTATGGTCCGCAGCAGAATTTTACGCAACATGTGCACGAACCTAACTAAAAAGCAGTGGAAAGTAATGGAGAAAATGACCGCTGCGGATTTCCGCAGCGGACTGGCCGCAGCGGAATTCCAGAGCAATTCCGCCACGTATGGCCATGCCGTTAAAGAAATTGTAAATTAAGGAAAAGCAAACAGTTTCCACAAAGTAAAAGGGCATGCACAGCTTTATTTTACAGGCAGCAAATACAATGACTTTACATAAGTTACTTTGTAAATACATTGCATTATGCATCTTACATTACATACTGATCCTGATAAACAAATTGTATTGTAGCCCAGAGCTGTATTTACATTTCTGTAGACTTCATAGCTGAAATCTACATGCATTCCCTGCTGGTTCAATGTCTGTAGAAAGCGTGATATAGTAATTTGCACTGTGCGATGAACAGTCTTCGAACCAGGCACTGTGCGGTAATCTGATGGAAACTAACTGTCCCCTGCATTATAGGAGCTCAGATAAGCTGTTAGGAATGTGTCTGACAATAAATAGTAGAACTGTGAATAAAGCTCTGGATTATCACAAAGGCTATAAGTCACGATCAGTACAAAATAAGGCCCTGTTCACATGACATTTTTTGGCCTTCGTTTAGCACAGTGGATCCGGGACCCACTTTTGGCCGAGACATTTATATGAAACCTCCCACTACCATACTTAGCCCCATTTCATCTGACATATGTCAACATTATTCGAAGCTAGATGCCGGTACTTGAAAAATAAGTCCCTGCAACATCGAAAACAATGATAATTGTGTTGGCGGGGGTTGGGGCAGGCTCAACGTATCCGGCTGCTGTGTGTCGCTGAGGCCCAAATATGGCCACTGATAATGGGTCATGTAACCCGACCCGTCCATCAGTGGCCATCAGAGGGGTAGCTAGGGGTTTAGCACAAGGGGGTGACATATCTGAGTGGGCCCCAACCCAGTGGGCCCCCAAACAGTATAATGAACCCTTAGTGCCCCCCACACAGTATAATGTCCCTTATGTGCCTCCCTACACAGTATAATGCTCCTAAAGCTGGCCACCACAAAGAATAATGCCCTATAGCAGATCCCAGAAAGTATAATGCCCCACTTAGCGCCCCCACACAGTATAATACCCCTAATACCCCTATAGCGCCTTCCTATACAATATAATGGCCACATAGCTGCCCCCACACAGTATAATGCCCCTATAGCTGCCCCAACACAGTATAATGCCCCCATAGCTGCCTCCATGCAGAATAATTCCCCATAGCTACCCCCACACAGTATAATGCCCCCATAGCTTCCCCCAAACAGTTGACCCCATAGCTACCTCCATTCAGTAAATTGCCCCATAACGGCCCTCCATACCCAGTATCCTGAGGACGCAGATACAGTTGAAACCGGGACATCTGTGAGTGGCTCGCGACCCCCCAGAGGTCTTCACACGACCCCCCCCCCCAGCGAGTCACAACCCACATTTTGGGAAACACTGGTTGAGTTTATACGCAGGGAAAAGCTCCTGTCGTGAACATAAACGTAGGCAGTGACGGATGCTAACAGTCGCCCATACACTATTATGGGATACTGATAGGTCATAAACCCTTAAAGGCTATAAACACGTTTGAAATAACTTTTTATTTATTTTTTTTCAATAAAAATGTCTATCAGTGTGTTTGGTGCAACTTTCTAAATACTTTTTATTGCAAATTATGTTTACTTTTTGAGATACAGCTGCTTTGTATCCTGTATACAGAGCGGCTGTATCTAGCACTGAAACCTGTATCCATCAGGTCAGCAGCACTGACGGGTTCAGTGTCAGCGGGTCCTGTGTATCTCTGACAAGCTGGATTGAGTTGCTACCAATCACATTTAATTTCATAGGTTCATTTTGTAGTCTGGTCTCGTGTCTGATTACGTGTGTGAATTAATTAGTGGTCTGATCTGGGGTCTGAATTAATTTCGGGGGCTGGTTGAGAGTTTGAATTAATTTGGGGGTCTGTTCTGGGGACTGTATTTAGGGGTCTGGTCCGAGGTCCGTATTTAGGGTGCTTGTTCTGGGGTCTCTATTTATTTACAGTGCTTTTTCTGGGTTCTGTATTTGTTCAGGGGGGTCTGGTCTGAGGACCGCAATAGTTTAGAAGGTCTGGAGTCTGTATGTATTTTAGGATCTGGTCTCGGATGAATTAATTTGTGGTCTGATCTGGGGTCTGAATTACTTTCGGGGTCTGGTTGGGAGTCTGAATTAATTTGGGGGTCTATTCTGGGGTCTGATTGAGGGTGTCAATTCATTTAGGGGTCTGGAATGGGGTCCAAATGAATTGGGAGTCTGAATTAACTTGAAAAATGTTTTCGAAGGTGTACATAGCCTTTAATTTAGGGGTCAGGTCAGGGGTCTGAATTAATTTAAAGGTCTGGTCTGGGATCTCAAATAAATGTGTCATTTGGTCTTGGGTCTATGCAGGTGTTTTATGTACAATGTGTAAGGAGGAGGTGTAGACTACATCCAGGCGTGCCGACAATGGCGAATCATCATTAGGGCATTTTGGGCAACCACCCGGGGCCCAAGGCTCCCAGGGGGCCCATGGCCGACCCAAAGTACAATGCCGTTTTGTCGCATTTTTGTTTCTAATTTCTCAGTGAGCTACGCTGTTTTCTTCTACATGGTCGAGAATCATGCGTTTCAGCCAGAAGAAAGAGTGGTAGAACGGGGTTTAGGGGGCCCGTTCTAGAGATAGGTGCAGGTCTCAGAGAGGGGACCTGCATTTATCCGACATTTAGGACATATCCTGTGGATATGTCCTAAATGTCCCTGAAAGCAAAACCCCTTCAAGGGGTCTGTATTTGGGAGGTATGTATTAGTTTAAAGGTTCTATATTTAGGGGGTCTGGTCTGGGGTCTGTATTAGTTTAAGGGGTTTGTATTTAGGGGGCCTCGTCTGGTGGCTGTATTAGTTTAAGGGTCTTTATTTAGGGTTCTGTATTTAGGGGGTCTGGTCTGGAGTCTATTAGTTTAGGGAGTCAGGTCTGGGGTCATTATTAGTTTAGGGAGTCCGGTCTGGTGTCTGTATTTAGGGATCTGGTCCAAGGTCTGCATTAAGGGTGCTTGTATTTATTTGTTTAGGGAGGTCTGGTCTGGGGACTGCAATAGTTTAGAAGGTTTGGGGGTCTGTATGTATTTTAGGATCTGGTCTGGGGTACAAATTTATTAGTCTGAGTAAAAGTGGTGGTCTGGGCACATCAATAGTTCATCAGTATGAAAAAAATGGTCCATGCCCGGACAACCCCTTTAATGTATGTGCCTGGGCCTTAGTGTCTGAATTGTTGTGTTTCTATAGAGGCTGGAAATGGTTTCAGAAGCGATGTCTCATCAGGAGAAGTCACCACACCGGTCTGTGTCAGATGGAGAAGAAAGGGGAACGACTCCCAGCAGAGAAGATATCACTTGTGAGTCACTGGATCTATAGAGGATCTGTCCCCTCTGCTGACATGTCTGTTATAGGAAATCCTTGTATTCCACATAAAATCTTTATGTACCCAGGACTAAAAAACATGTGCTGGTTACCATTCCCATTGTCAGGAGGATGTGTGCTTGCACAGTGTGATACTGTCAGCGATGGTTGGAGACTGTCAGTATGTAGTGACACAGCCCTTTGACAAGCAGAATCGTAACACCCATTTGTTAATGCTCGCACAGAAAGATGGTGTTCACTATAGACATGACAGAGCGGTGGTGGTTCGGAAGGGAGCCCAAGTTTGTTGAACAGCCCAGGGCCTATGGTCTACTTAATCCGCCACTGCGTGTCATGGTGGTGGAAGATGTTAGACCCTGACTTTGCTTTGTAAAAGCAGTAGTTCAGTGAAATGATTTTTTTTTTGTTCTCCCCCCTGGCCCTACTCCGACCACTTTCTGCTTTTTCAGCTATCTCCCTACCCTTACAGAGCCCTTACAGCTATTCCCTCCCCCTTATCCTCTGACAGTGCCCCTGCCCGCCTTCTGTCCCTGCCCTGCCCCATCACAAAGCCACTGCCAATATGCATCTGTGACTTCGGTAATTGGGGGTGACCAAACTCCTTGACTCTTTGGGGCCCAGAAATTCCTGATGGCGACCCTGGCTCCAAATCAAGTGCAAATGTCCCATTCTATAATCCGATTGACTGCAATTTTAACAGTTGTGCTACCAAAAATCTATATGGAGCCAAGGTCCATAAGTTCAGTAAGTATATGCTGAGTATACTGGTTTGTACATGTTTGAGAGCATATATGTGAAAACTTGACGTGGAACAAGGTATAGAATGCAATGTATAGATCTGAATGTAAAGGGGTTCTCCAAGCCTTTAACATCAACTGTCTATCCTCAGGATATGCAATCGATGTGTAAAGGATCTGCCAGGCACAACTTATGTGTATACGCCCATAGGTAATCAGTCTGCACCTGAGTCTATGTCTCTGAGACTGACTCCAGCTTCCACCACTCAGGATGGCAGGCTTAGGAGTGGGAGAGCCTATCGCAGCCTGGCCAGACGGAGCTAGCTCCCGCCCTCTGTCTATTTATACCTGCCTTTCCTGTTCCTCCTTTGCTTGTGATTCTTCTCATGTGGTTTCCTGGCCCAGCTACAGCTTCTAACTATTTGATCCTGCTCCATACTGACCCTGGCTTTCTGACTACTCTCGTGCTCTGCGTTTGGTGCCTCGTGCACTCCTGGTTTGACTCGGCTCGTTCACCACTGTTGTTGCTCACGGTGTTGCCGTGGGCAACTGCCCCATTTCCCTTTGCTTTGTGTTCCCTTGTCTGTTTGTCTCATGCACTTACTGAGCGTAGGGACCGCCGCCCAGTTGTACCCCGTCGCCTAGGGCGGGTCGTTGCAAGTGGGCGGGGACAGAGTGGCGGGTAGATTAGGGCTCACTTGTCCGTTTCCCTACCCCCGTCATTACATAATCACAAGCCCATATACCTAGTCTACCCTGGTCCCTGACACTACTATGGACCCCCTTGAGACCCTGGCCCAGCAAATGCAGGGTCTCTCCCTACAGGTCCAGGCCCTGGCTCAGAGGGTCAACCAGCCTGACGCTACCATGGTAGTGCCCCTCACCTCACCTCTTGAACCCCACCTCAAGTTGCCTGACCGGTTCTCAGGGGACCGGAGGACTTTTCTCTCCTTTCGGGAGAGTTGTAGGCTCTACTTTCGCTTAAAGCCTCACTCCTCAGGTTCTGAGAGCCAGCGGGTGGGTATAATTATGTCCCGGCTCCAGGAAGGGCCCCAAGAGTGGGCCTTCTCCTTGGCTCCTGACGCCTCTGAACTTTCCTCCGTTGATCGTTTCTTTTCTGCTCTCGGACTCATTTATGACGAGACTGACAGGACTGCCTTTGCTGAGAGTCAGCTGGTGACCTTACGTCAGGGTAAGAGACCTGTTGAGGAGTATTGTTCTGACTTTAGGAAGTGGTGCGTAGCTTCTCGGTGGAATGACCCTGCCTTAAGGCACCAGTTTAGGTTGGGTCTGTCGAACGCCCTGAAAGACCTGCTAGTTAGCTATCCCTCTTCTGACTCCCTTGACCAGGTTATGGCTTTAGCGGTACGACTTGACCGACGTCTCAGGGAACGACAACTTGAACGTTTTTGTGTTTTCCCCTCTGACTCCCCCATGATGCCTCCCGAGCTCCCGTTGCTTCGCCTTTCCACGGAAGACTCGGAGGTACCTATGCAACTCGGGGCCTCCGTGTCCCCCCGACAACGTAGAGAGTTCCGCAGGAAGAATGGTCTCTGCTTCTATTGTGGGGATGACAAGCATCAAGTGAACACCTGTCCTAGGCGTAAGAATAAGCAGCCGGAAAACTTCCGCGCCTAAGTGATCATCGGGGAGGTCACTTGGGCGCACAGGTATTTCCCGTAAATATGAAACGTAATAAAATCTTGCTTCCCTTTCAGGTCTCTTTTGGTGGTAGGTCTGCTACCGGCAGTGCCTTTGTGAATTCAGGGTCTTCTACTTATATCATGTCTGTGGAATTTGCCATGTCTCTAGCTATGCCTTTTATTGATTTGCCTAAACCTGTCCCGGTAGTGGGTATCGACTCCACTCCTCTTGCTAATGGTTATTTTACACAGCATACCCCTGTTTTTGAACTCCTTGTTGGCTCCATGCATTTGGAGCAGTGCTCTGTACTGTTGATGCAGGGATTATCGTCCGATTTGGTTTTAGGCCTTCCCTGGTTGCAGTTGCATAATCCCACGTTTGACTGGAATACTGGGGATCTCACCAAATTGGGTAATGAATGCTTGACGTCATGTTTTTCTGTTAATTCTATTTCTCCCCCTGAGGAGGTGAACACGCTACCTGAGTTTGTTCAGGACTTCGCTGATGTTTTCTCTAAGGAGGCCTCCGAAGTGTTACCTCCTCAAAGAGAATACGATTGCGCTATCGAATTGGTACCAGGAGCAAAGCTCCCTAAGGGTAGGATATTTAATCTTTCTTGTCCCGAACGTGAAGCCATGAGAGAGTATATCCAGGGATGCCTGGCCAAGGGTTACATTCGCCCCTCTACTTCTCCGGTAGGTGCTGGCTTCTTCTTCGTAGGGAAGAAGGATGGTGGTCTTAGGCCATGCATTGACTACCGTAACTTGAATAAGGTCACTGTAAGGAACCAGTATCCCCTTCCTTTGATTCCTGATCTCTTTAATCAGGTTCAGGGGGCCCAATGGTTCTCTAAGTTTGATCTACGGGGGGCGTATAACCTTATCCGCATCAAAGAGGGGGATGAGTGGAAGACTGCGTTTAACACGCCCGAAGGTCATTTCGAATACCTCGTCATGCCCTTTGGGTTGTGTAATGCTCCTGCGGTCTTCCAGAATTTCATAAATGAGATTTTAAGAGATTACCTGGGGGTATTTCTTGTAGTGTACCTTGATGACATACTGGTGTTTTCCAAGGACTGGTCCTCCCACATTGAGCATGTCAGGAAGGTGCTCCAGGTCCTTCGGGAAAACAAACTTTGCGAAAACCGAAAAATGTGTGTTTGGGGTACAGGAGATACCATTTTTGGGTCAAATCCTCACTCCTCATGAATTCCGCATGGACCCCGCCAAGGTTCAGGCTGTGGCGGAATGGGTCCAACCTGCCTCCCTGAAGGCATTACAGTGTTTCTTGGGGTTCGCTAATTATTACAGGAGATTTATTGCTAACTTCTCGGTCATCGCTAAGCCTCTTACGGACCTCACTCGCAAAGGTGCTGATCTCCTCCACTGGCCCCCTGAGGCTGTCCAGGCTTTTGAGGTACTTAAGAAGTGCTTTATCTCGGCCCCGGTGCTGGTTCAGCCCAACCAAATGGAGCCATTTATCGTGGAAGTTGACGCATACGAGGTGGGAGTGGGGGCTGTCTTGTCCCAGGGTACCAGGTCCCTCACCCATCTCCGTCCCTGTGCCTACTTCTCCAGGAAGTTTTCGCCCACTGAGAGTAACTATGATATTGGCAACCGCGAACTCTTAGCCATTAAATGGGCATTTGAAGAGTGGCGCCACTTCCTGGAGGGGGCTAGGCACCAGGTAACGGTCCTTACCGACCACAAGAATCTGGTTTTCCTAGAATCTGCCCGGAGGCTAAACCCGAGACAAGCTCGATGGGCGCAATTTTTTACCAGATTCAACTTTTTGGTTACCTATAGGGCTGGGTCTAAAAATATTAAGGCCGATGCACTGTCGCGTAGCTTCATGGCCAGCCCTCCTTCGGAGGAAGATCCTGCTTGTATTTTGCCTCCTGGTATAATCATCTCTTCTATTGATTCTGATTTAGTCTCTGAAATTGCGGCTGATCAAGGTTCCTGAGGACAAGTTGTTTGTTCCCCTGCAATACCGGCTAAGGGTACTTAGGGAAAATCATGACTCCGCACTATCTGGTCATCCATGCGTCCTGGGTACCAAACACCTCATTGCCAGAAACTATTGGTGGCCTGGGTTGCATAAAGACGTTAAGGCCTACGTCGCCGCTTGTAAGGTTTGTGCTAGGCCCAAGACTCACAGGTCCCGACCAGCGGGCTTACTACGTTCTTTGCCCATTCCCCAGAGACCTTGGACCCATATCTCCATGGATTTTATCACCGATTTGCCTCCATCTTAAGGCAAGTCGGTGGTGTGGGTGAAAGTAGACCGCTTCAGTAAGATGTGCCACTTTGTGCCCCTCAAGAAACTACCCAATGCCAAGACGTTAGCTACCTTGTTTGTCAAACACATCCTGCGTCTCCATGGGGTCCCTGTCAATATTGTTTCGGACAGAGGGGTACAATTTGTTTAATTGTTTTGGAGAGCCTTCTGTAAAAAGTTGGAGATTGATCTGTCCTTCTCCTCTGCCTTCCATCCTGAAACTAATGGTCAAACTGAGAGGACTAATCAATCTCTAGAACAATATTTAAGGTGTTTTATCTCTGACTGTCAATATGATTGGGTCTCATTCATTCCCCTCGCCGAATTTTCCCTTAATAACCGGGTCAGTAACTCGTCAGGGGTCTCCCCCTTTTTCTGTAATTTTGGGTTTAATCCACGGTTCTCCTCCATTTCACCTGGTAGTTCCAACAATCCCGAGGTAGAGGTCGTTCATCGGGAACTGTGCACAGTCTGGGCCCAGGTTCAGAAGAACCTAGAGGCGTCCCAGAGCGTACAAAAAACTCAGGCTGTTAGAAGACGTTCTGCTAACCCCTTGTTTATGGTCGGGGATCTGGTGTGGTTATCGTCTAGGAACTTGCGCCTTAAGGTCCCGTCCAAGAAGTTTGCTCCCCGGTTTATTGGGCCATATAAGGTCATTGAAGTCCTCAATCCTGTCTCCTTCCGACTGGAGTTGCCCCCATCTTTTCGAATACACAACGTGTTTCATGCCTCCCTCCTTAAACGCTGCTCCCCGTCCTTGGCTCCCTCGAGGAAACCTCCTGTTCCCGTTCTCACCCCTGAGGGGGTGGAATTCGAGGTGGCCAAGATTGTGGACAGCAAGATGGTCCAAGGCTCCCTCCAGTACCTGGTCCATTGGAGAGGATACGGGCCTGAGGAGAGGACTTGGGTACCCGCCCGAGATGTTCACGCTGGGGTATTGGTCAGGAGGTTCCACCTTCGTTTCCCCAATAAACCAGGTCCACTTAGAAAGGGTCCGGTGGCCCCTCATAAAAGGGGGGGTTCTGTAAAGGATCTGCCAGGCACAACTTCTGTGTATACGCCCATAGGTAATCAGTCTGCACCTGAGTCTATGTCTCTGAGACTGACTCCAGCTTCCACCACTCAGGATGGCAGGCTTAGGAGTGGGAGAACCTATCGCAGCCTGGCCAGACGGAGCTAGCTCCCGCCCTCTGTCTATTTATACCTGCCTTTCCTGTTCCTCCTTTGCTTGTGATTCTTCTCGTGTGGTTTCCTGGCCCAGCTACAGCTTCTAACTATTTGATCCTGCTCCATACTGACCCTGGCTTTCTGACTACTCTCCTGCTCTGCGTTTGGTGCCTCGTGCACTCCTGGTTTGACTCGGCTCGTTCACCACTCTTGTTGCTCACGGTGTTGCCGTGGGCAACTGCCCCATTTCCCTTTGCTTTGTGTTCCCTTGTCTGTTTGTCTCATGCACTTACTGAGCATAGGGACCGCCGCCCAGTTGTACCCCGTCGCCTAGGGCGGGTCGTTGCAAGTGGGCGGGGACAGAGTGGCGCGTAGATTAGGGCTCACTTGTCCGTTTCCCTACCCCCATCATTACACGATGTTTGATCGATGGGGCTTCCAGGACCCCCTTTGAATAACACAATGAAGGGGCTGTGGTGCTCCAGTGATCACTGCGTCCCCTTCATTGTTTACACAGGCACTGCAGCTCACCCCATGCACTTGAATAGTATGCTACTACAATGAATGCCCCCTGCATTGTCAATCCTAAGGATAGGCCATCAGTGCTTAAGTCCCAGAAAATCCATTTAACGGCATGTGTACATATACATTAGTATTATACCCTATGGACTCTTAGTCCACACGGCTGCGCAAGCTCTTTCTGTTTAGACCCACTCCTTGACGGTCAGTACAGTTATTGTACCAATCTTGACATGTTCTTTTTGTACCTGTATACTTCATTTTGTGCTATATGCTGTTATCCTGGCCTGTTCTCTAACTCTCTTTTGATAGTATGTAAGGCTCGGTTCACATCAATCTGGGCTATATGTTGGAGGCAGGGGATTAGTTAGGTTCTCCAGCACCTGGGGCAAAGATTCATCCCCCCCCCCAAACCTCTTTCCCGACATCTCCTTCCCCCTCGCTGGGTTTGCTTTCTCTACCAATCAGATGTGAGATGTAATTATTTTTTTCATGTAGCTCGAGCACAAAATCATTTGTACATTTTACAAGCAATGTAGTTCTATAAGGGCCTTAACATAACAATAAAGTAAAAGAAAGTAACTAAAGAGGTCAGTGCCAGACTAAAACAGATTGTATGACTGAGGCTAATGAGACTATATGGTCACAAAATGAACAGCCCCCCCTTGTAGATAATGCCACACCTCCTCTTGTAGATAGTGCCACACACATACCCCTGTAGTTAGTGCCACACACCTCCTCTTGTAGATAGTGCCACACAGCCCCCTGTAAATAGTGCAACACAGACCCCCTGTAGATAGTGCCACACAGCCCCCCTGTAGATAGTGCCACAGTGCCCTGTTTAGATAGTCACCCCCTTGTAGATAGTGCCACACAGCCCCCTGTAGTTAGTGCCACACACCCACTTGTAGATAGTGTAACACACAGCCCCTTGTAGTAAGTGCCACACACCTCCTCTTGTAGGTAGTGCCACACAGCCCCCTGTAGATAGTGCCACACAGCCCCCTGTAGATAGTACCACACAGCCCCCTGTAGATTAGTGCCACAGTGCCCTCTTTAGATAGTCACCCCCTTGTAGATAGTGCCACACAGCCCCCTGTAGATAGTGCCATACACCCACTTGTAGATAGTGCCACACACCTTCTTGTAGATAGTGCTACACACCCCCCCCTTGTAGATAGTGCCACCCTCCCTTGTAGATAGTACCATAAAGTCCCCTTGTAGATAGTGCCACACAGCCGTCTGTAAATAGTGCCACACAGCCGTCTGTAAATAGTGCCACACATCCCCCTGTAAATAATACCACACATCCCCCTGTAAATAGTGCCACGCACACCCTCCTGTGTATAGCACTACACCCCTTTTCCCTGTACATAGCACCATTGGGTCTCCCTAGAGGAGCCTCTGATGTCACTGTCCATGTACGGATAGTGACGTCAGGGAGCAGAATCCCCGTGAAGAGCTTCGGCAACGCTTTGGCCGGGGATTCCTCCATACTTCCTAACTTTCAAGTATAACAAAGAGGGACAGCCGATGTGGCACGCATAGCAACGAAGTATAATGCCCTCTAGCTGCCCTCACAAAGTATAATGCCCTCTAGCAGCCACCATACAGTATAATGACCCTAATGCTGCCACCATACAGTATAATGCCCCCATAGATGCACCCATACAGTATAAAGCCCACACAGATGCCCCCATACAGTATAATGCCCACACAGATGCCCCCATACATTATAGTGCCCACAAAGATGCCCCATGTAGTATAATACCCAATAAAATTCCCCCTTACAGCATAATGCCCCTACAGCTGCTCCCATACAGCATAATGCCCCTATAGAGTTGCCCATACAATATAATGCCCCCATAGCTGCCCCATACAGTATAATGCCCCATAGTTGCCTCCATACAGCTTGATGCCCCCAAACTTGCCCCATACAGAATGCCCCCATACAGTATAGTGCCCTATAGCTGTTCCATACAGCAGAATTCCCCCACAGCTGCCCCATACAGTATAATGCCCCTATAGATACCCCCATACAGTATAATGCCCTCGTAGCTGCCCCTATACAGTATAATGCTGCCTTAGATGCCTCCATAAAGTAAAATGCCCCCATAACTGTCCCATACAGTATAATACCCCCTTAGATGCCCCTAGTGCCAGTGCCCACATAGATAGTGCCCATGTAGATAGTACCCACTGTACCCATGTAGATAGCGCTAGTGTCCCCTGTAGATAGTGCCCCTATATAGTGTGACAGTGCCCATGTAGATAGTGCCACACCCCCTTGAAGATAGCACCACTGTCCCTGTAGATAGTGCCATTGGGACTCCCTAGCCAGAGCATAGGCCGGGGATTCCGCTCCTAGATGCTACTGTTCATAAATGGACAGTGACTTCACTGTCCATATATGGACAGTAACGCCAGGGGCTACTCCTGGAGTGGAATCCCCTGCCATAGCATCGGCAACGGGGATTCCACTTCAGAGGAGCCACTGACGTCACTGTCCATATATGGACAGGGGAGTCCGCTCCAGGAGTAGCCCATGACGTTACATTATTGGACAGTAACGTCAGGGCTACTCCAGGAGCAGAATCCCCATTGGAATCCCCTGCCATAGTGTCGGCAAAGGAGATTCCGCTTCAGAGGAGCCACTGACGTCACTGTCTATATAGGGACAGTGACATCAGTGGCTCCTCTGAAGCGAAATCCCCGTTGCCGATGCTATGGCAGGGTATTCTAATGGGGATTCCACTTCAGAAGCGGAATTCCAGTTGCCAATGCTATGGCAGGGGATTCCGCTCCAGGAGTAGCCCCTCATGTTACATTTATGGACAGTAACGTCAGGGGCTACTGCTGGAGCGGAGTCCCCTGCCATAGCATCGGCAATGGGGATTCCGCTTCAGAGGAGCCACTAACGTCACTGTCCATATATTGACAGTAATGTCAAGGGCTTCCCCGGACACAGCGCTCTAAGTAGTGGCGAGCGGAGGAGCTACCTCTGCTCCTCCGCTCTGAACTAGTGCTGAATCAGGGAGCTTCCTTTTCCGTGCTTCAGCATTAAGTTTAACTGTGAATGCCCTCCGCCTACCGTTTCTCCAAGTTGTGCCTGGGGCACATTCCCTGCCCCCCCCCCTAGCTACACCTCTGGTCGGAGGTACAGTGAAGGAAATAAGTATTTGAACCCTTGCTGATTTTGTAAGTTTGACCACTGTCAAGGACATGAACAGTCTAGAATTTTTAGGCTAGGTTAATTTTACCAGTGAGAGATAGATTATATTTTAAAAAAAAACAGAAAATCACATTGTCAAAATTATATATATTTATTTGCATTGTGCACAGATAAATAAGTATTTGATCCCCTACCAACCATTAAGAGTTCAGCCTCCTCCAGACCAGTTACACGCTCCAAATCAACTTGGTGCCTGCATTAAAGACAGCTGTCTTAAATGGTCACCTGTATAATAGACTCCTGTCCACAGACTCAATTAATCAGTCTGACTCTAACCTCTACAACATGGGCAAGACCAAAGAGCTTTCTAAGGATGTCAGGGACAAGATCATAGACCTGCACAAGGCTGGAATGGGCTACAAAACCATAAGCAAGACGCTGGGTGAGAAGGAGACAACAATAGTGAGAAAATGGAAAACATGCAAAATGACTGTCAATCGACATCGATCTGGGGCTCCATGCAAAATCTCACCTCGTGGGGTATCCTTGATCCTGAGGAAGGTGAGAGCTCAGCCGAAAACTACACGGGGGGAACTTGTTAATGATCTCAAGGCAGCTGGGACCACAGTCACCAAGAAAACCATTGGTAACACATTACGCCGTAATGGATTAAAATCCTGAAGTGCCCGCAAGGTCCCCCTGCTCAAGAAGGCACATGTACAGGCCCGTCTGAAGTTTGCAAATGAACATCTGGATGATTCTGAGAGTGATTGGGAGAAAGTGCTGTGGTCAGAGGAGACTAAAATTGAGCTCTTTGGCATTAACTCAACTCGCCGTGTTTGGAGGAAGAGAAATGCTGCCTATGACCCAAAGAACACCGTCCCCACTGTCAAGCATGGAGGTGGAAACATTATGTTTTGGGGGTGTTTCTCTGCTAAGGGCACAGGACTACTTCACCGCATCAATGGGAGAATGGATGGAGCCATGTACCGTCAAATCCTGAGTGACAACCTCCTTCCCTCCACCAGGACATTAAAAATGGCTCGTGGCTGGGTCTTCCAGCACGACAATGACCCGAAACATACAGCCAAGGCAACAAAGGAGTGGCTCAAAAAGAAGCACATTAAGGTCATGGAGTGGTCTAGCCAGTCTCCAGACCTTAAGCCCATCGAAAACTTATGGAGGGAGCTGAAGATCCGAGTTGCCAAGCGACAGCCTCGAAATCTTAATGATTTACAGATGATCTGCAAAGAGGAGTGGGCCAAAATTCCATCTAACATGTGTGCAAACCTCATCAACTACAAAAAACGTCGGACTGCTGTGCTTGCCAACAAGGGTTTTGCCACCAAGTATTAAGACTTGTTTGCCAAAGGGATCAAATACTTATTTCTCTGTACACAATGCAAATAAATATATAGAATTTTGACAATGTGATTTTCTTTTTTTTTTTTAAATATAATCTATCTCTCACTGGTAAAATTAACCTAGCCTAAAAATTCTAGACTGTTCATGTCTTTGACAGTGGTCAAACTTACAAAATCAGCAAGGGATCAAATACTTATTTCCTTCACTGTATGCGTCGGGAATATTCCCTAGTGTATACCTACGATGTACAGTATACCACTGTAAAACCCTGCAGTGGCGAACGTGGGCTATGTTAAAAAAAAGTATACTGCGCGGTATACTTTTCTTGCGACGGCCCACTGTAACCACCCCAACGGAGGCCAAAGGACACCATTTTGTCCTCCGTTAAGTGAATTGAGGGCCTGATGCTATGTTCTACATATTCGCCAGGAGCTTTTCTGGCGCATACGTTCTCTAAACGTGATGTGAACACAGCCTAACCCTAAAGTTTAAAATGAAGTTTAAATTGAACCCTGCTAAAGTGACTTCCTGAGACTGTGTGCTGAGGCCTCATGCACACGACCATATTTTTTCCCACCCGTAAATACTGGCGTAAATACGGGTCCGGTGTCACACGTATTCAACCCATTTTGCACCAGCATTTACGGACCAGGGCCCGTAAATACGGTTCCGCTGTCACCAGTATTCCACCCGTATTTACGGGCTCGTTTTCGATGCAAAATTGCACTGTACTAATCGGCAGCCCCTTCTCTCTATCAGTGCAGGATAGAGAAGGGGCAGCCCTTTCCGAGGTAAAAGTAAAAGAAATTCATACTTACCCGGCCGTTGTCTTGGTGATGCGTCCCTCTCTTGACATCCAGCCCGACATCCCTGGATGACGCGGCAGGCCATGTGACCGCTGGAGCATGTGATTGGCCTGTGATCGGCTGCAGCGGTCACATGGACTGAAACGTCATCCAGGGGTGTCGGGCCGGATGTCGAGAGGGACGCGTCACCAAGGCAATGGCCGGGAGACCGGACTGGAGGAAGCAGGAAGTTCTCGGTAAGTATGAACGTCTTTTTTTTTCTTTTACAGGTTGCTCTATATTCTGATCGGTAGTCACTGTCCAGGGTGCTGAAAGAGTTACCGCCGATCAGTTAACTCTTTCAGCACCCTGGACAGTCACTATTTACTGACGTCGCCTAGCAACGCTGCCGTAATGACGGGTGCACACATGTAGCCACCCATCATTACGGGAGCTCCATAGACTTCTATGGGCTGTCCGTGCCGTTATTACGGCCTGAAATAGGACATGTTCTATCTTTATCAACGGCACGGGCACCTTCCCGTAAGAAAACGGGAAGGTACCCGTGGCCAATAGAAGTCTATGAGCCCATTATTACGGGTCGTAATTACGACCCGTAATAACGGGAGTTTTTACGGTCATGTGCATGAGGCCTCAGACGGTACAAAAGTCGACAGGGATGAAAAAGTTATTCGGGGCAGCCATCTATCTGGAATATACCGTTTTTTCGACGATTTAATTGATCTATCTGTTGTTCATCATGGTTTTCATAACTTAAGAACCTGAGGGAAATTTTTTATTAGTTTCAATAAAATGCTGTGGTTACTATTACATTTCTAAGCTACTTTGATATATTATCAACTCTTGATTTTTAAGTGGGACCTATCACGTCAAACATGCAGTCCGATCTGCAGGCAGCATGCAATAGAGCAGGAGGAGCTGAGCAGATTGATAAATATTTTTGTTGGAAAAAGTTCAGCATAAGTAGTAAATTATTTATTTTAATTCTTGTGCACTCTGGGCTAGAGTCCAGTAGGCAGTTCTACACAGTGACAGGAAGCTATTTCTCTGTGCACACTAATGCAGGGATGATCATCAATTAATGACTGAACCCGCCCACTGGACCATTTAGCCCAATTTAGCAGGGATATAAATAAAAAAACAACAAGTTACCCTGAATTTTTTCCCACAAAACTATACGTCAGTCTGAATGCTCCTCCTGATTTATAACCTAAGGCCTCTTGCACGCGACCGTTGTGCCACTCGGGCCATTTTTAACGGCATCCAAGTGGCACCCGATAGTCTTCACGGACACATTCACTTTGACGGGTGAATCAGGTCCATGAAAAATGGCACGCACGGCACGCTCGGTCGTGTGTGTAAGCCGTAATGCCCACGAATAGGACAGAATGCTCGACGTGACAAGTTCCCTAAAAAGAGGCTCTTAATATTTTCTAAATAAAATGTAAAAATGTTACTATGTAATATAACTCTTTTTCTGTTGTGCATTTTTTCCACTTTTCTGAAAGCCACCAATATAGTCAACTATGTTTTTAATCTGATTATCATGGCTACATTCAGGACAACTATCTCTACTGTCTTTATTTAATTTATATATTTTAGAAGATAAAACACCTCCATGCATCAAATTACATACTTTAGTGCATTAGTATATTAGCAAAATGACAGGAGAAATTGAGCTTACTAGTATACAAAGTTTCATGTCCCTGTTTACAACAAATTGATCACTTCCTCACACAAATACTCGTACAAATCTCAGCTGCCTGTTGCCATCACAAGGGTCGATTTCTATGCTTCACATATCCAAGTAAATAAGCACCATATACAATCATACAAATGTATCTAACCCCTATTAACAGGCAGAAGAGATCTTTATAATTGTGTGAGGGACAAAGGAAAAGCATCGCCTTATCAAGTATACTAGTCCTTCTCAATGAATTAGAATATCATCAAAAAGTTAGTTTATTTCAGTAATTCAATTCAAAAAGTGTCTCTCGTATATTATATAGATTCATTACACACAGAGTGATCTATTTCCAGCATTTTTTTTTCTTTTAATGTGGATGATTATGGCTAACAGTTAATGAAAACCCAAAATTTAGTGTCTCAGAAAATTAGAATATTATATAAGCCCAATTTCAAAAATAATTTTTAATACCGAAATGTAGGCCTACTGCAAAGTATGTACAGTATATGCACGCAATACCTGGTCGGGGCTCCTTTTGCATGAATTACTGCATCAATGCGGCGTGGCATGGAGCCGATCAGCCTGCGGCACTGCAGAGGTGTTATGGAAGCCCAGGTTGCTATGATAGCGGCCTTCAGCTTGTCTGCATTGTTGGGTCTGGTGTCTCTCATCTTCCTCTTGACAATACCCTATAGATTCTCTATGGGGTTTAGGTCAGGTGAGTTTGCTGGCCAATCAAGCATAGTGATACTGTGGTTATTACACCAGGTATTGGTACTTTTGGCAGTGTGGCAGGTGCCAAGTCCTGCTGGAAAAGGAAATCAGCATCTCCATAAAGCTTGTCAGCAGAGGGAAGCATGAAGTGCTCCAAAATTCCCTTCTAGACGGCTGGGCTGACTCTGGACTTGATATTCACTTACTATTTTCTTATAAGCTATAAGCAGATTTGGAAATCACATTAGTTGTAGACTATTAATTGACTTCTTAAGTTGATTTTTGGAAGTTTTTTATTTTATTTGGTCTGTAATAAAATAGAATAAACTTGAAGCATATCCCATCTCATGCAACCGGTCACACTAGTTTACAGCATACACTGTGACATGAGCACCATCTATCGCCTTTTATCTAAATAACTAAGTGAAATCCTGCCTGTCTATGAATCCTTCACACTGACAGTACACTATAGTGGATTACCAGCACATAAGTGAAGAAGCATTTTTCATGTGTAAAGTGCTGCATTCTATAATAAAGTAAAAATTGCAAAATTTATACAGATTCACATCAAGGTTTCTGAGCCGAAATGTTACACAACCGGATTTAAAACCACTATATTTAATGTTTGCATCAAGACGTAAGTGGCGTCTATTTTTTTACTTTATTTTTGGACATTATTGTGGGGTTAGTTGGACCGAGCCCCTGCCATGAATTCCACCACGCATACTATTGAATTTTGGCTTTTGATGCTGTCCTTTTTCCCATTTTCGCGCTAAATGCAAATACATAAATTTTTATTATCAATATAAATAACTATGAGTTAGCAGTAGCAGTAGCGGCGGCTGTTTCAAGTCCAAAATTGTATATGAATTGATATGGGAAAAAAAGGTTACAAAAGTCTAAACTAGTTATGATATGTGTCAAATAAAATAACAACTATTGTTAATAAAAAGTATGCATTTGTGACAAATATGTCAAGGTCAATTCTTCCTTTTTTTTTTTTTTTTAAGAACATGATCTTTAAAATGCAAGTAAACACTAATCTGTTATTATAATAATGACAGCTGTCAACCAGGACTTGAATCACCCTTGTTGTCACACACAATGTAGGCTCTGTTTACACTAGCATTATGGATACTGTGACGTATCCATTGTCCAACTGATCAAAAGGGTCCGATTAACTTTTAGGGTGCATTCATTGAGACTATCACAAAGAAACAAAAAGTCTGATACTGTACCAAACATCCCACCATCTAATACTGTCACGAACATGCAAAAATACATTTTATTAGCATCAACCTCATCATCCATCTGGAAAAGCCCTCTGGGAAAAATGGTGCAAGGTTATTTGTACATTGTAATTTTCCCTACAAGCCTTAACACATTAAGTTTGTAGGTATCGGTGGTGGTCCAAGTGGTCAGACCTCCACTGATCAGGTCGTGATTGCTTATCCCACATATTGAAACATGCAATGTGATGCAAGGAGGGTTGCAATGTTTAAGGATAATAGAATTAAAGAGGCTCTGTCACCACATTATAAGTGCCCTGTCTCCTACATAAGGAGATGGGCGCTGTAATGTAGGTGACGGTAATGCTTTTTATTTAAAAAAAAAACGATCTATTTTTACCACTTTATTAGCGTTTTTAGATTTATGCTAATGATTGCTTAATGCCCAAGTGGGCGTACTTTCACTTTAGACCAAGTGGGCGTTGTACAGAGGAGTGTATGACGCTGACCAATCAGCATCATGCACTCCTCTCCATTCATTTACACAGCGCATAGGGATCCTGTTAGACACTTACGTGCTGTCTTATACTTACACATTAACAATACTGAAGTGTTTAGACAGTGAATAGACATTCCACGGGATATCTATTCACAATGTCTGCACTTCGCTACTCTGTCTGTGGTAGTTACAGCAGACACGTAATCTCGCGAGATTACGCGGTAAATGACAGGTTGCAACGAGATCACGCTTCCTCGGCTGTAACTACCATAGAAACAGTAACGAAGTGCAGAGATTGTGAATAGACATCCCGTGGAATGTCTATTCACTGTCTAAACACTTCAGTATTGTTAATGTGTAAGTATAAGACAGCACATAAGGGTCTAACAGGATCCCTATGCGCTCTGTAAATGAATGGAGAGGAGCGCATGATGCTGATTGGTCAGCGTCATACACTCCCCTGTACAATGCCCACTTGGTCTAAAGTGAATGTACGCCCACTTGGGCATTAAGAAACCCATTAGCATAAATCTAAAAACGCTAATAAAGTGGTAAAAATAGATCGTTTTTTTAAATAAAAAGCACTGCTGTCACCTACATCATAGCGCCCATCTCCTTATCTAGGAGATAGGGCACTTATAATGTGGTGACAGAGCCTCTTTAAGTGAAAAGCTGTGATTAACCACTTCAATTTGTATATGGACCATAGGATGATTCATTTTCTGAAAAATTATGTAAAATACAGCATTGTGGAATGTTTGTAGATTAGAATCAGAATTGTATTATAGAGACAGGTAATCAGAGATCAAAGGAGTTAGTCTAATTAATTATTATGCACCTTTTATGCGCCGTGGCCCAATGAGGGAGCCTTAGAAGATCCGAGGGGAAAAGTGCAGCAGTAAGGTATTTTTTTCATTCATATATGGACAGTGACGTCAGGGGCTTCATCATTCATCGGTGCACTCGTCTTTCGGCCTGCTCTCCCAAGGGAGCTACGGTGCCCCGTTGGCCGCAGATGACAGCCTCAAGGACCGCATGCGTGCCATGTGTTTGAGACCCCTGATCTAACCTGTGCAGTGTACAGTATGATCTATCAAAATGTGTTAAGCAGAAAATTGTTCATGTTTAACCCCTACCCTCACCACAATGTAATATGATATGGTGTGATGAAGACACCTTGCCGGTGTTGAAACGCATCAAAAAATAAAACTGGATTATTCCTAATACTTCTTCACTCCTTGACTTTGATGATAAAGTAGCACTACCAAGCTTCCCTTTTTCTCTAATACTGGATCCAATGAGTTCCATCTGGTGCCATTGGTGTCCGTCATTTGATGGATTCAGGAGTTTCTGTTCCTATGACAAAACAGGATTACGGAAATACAAGTGCAGATGAGATCAGACCCTTAACCCCTTAAAGACTAGGCCAACTTGAGTTTTTTCATTTTCGTTTTTTCCTCACTGCCTTCTAAAAGCCGTAACTTTTCTATTTCTTCATCGACATAGCCATATGAGGTCTTGTTTTTTGCGGGACAAGTTGTAGTTTTTCATGGCACCATTTATTGTACCACATAATGTACTGTGAATCTGGAAAAAATTATTTGTGGGGTGAAATGAGCAAAAAACTGCGATTACACCATTTTTTGGGGGGTTTTGTTTTTACGGAGTCCATCAGGTTGTAAAAACTACATATTCACCTTATTCTACAGGTTGATATGATTACGGCCATATTTATATGTTTTGATTTATGTTTTACCACTTTAAAAAAATATAAATATTTACTAAAAAAAAAAGTTTTGTGTCGCCATATTCTGAGAGCCATAACGTTTTAATTTTTTTATCAATTTAGAGGTGTGACGAACTGTAGTTTTCACCGATAAAATTTTGAGGTATATGCGACTTTTTGATCACTTTTTTTTTCCTTTTTTTTTGAGCGCTAAGGTGACCAAAAAATAGCAATTTGCACGGTTTTTTGTTTTTTTTATGTCATTCACCGAGCCAGTTAATTAATGCTATATTGTGATAGTTCTGACTTTAACGGACGCGGCGATACCCGTTATGTTAACTTTTATTTATTTTTAACATTGCTTCAGGGAAAAAATGGGAAAAGGGGGGTTTATTAAACTTTTAACATTATAAAAATCTTTATTTAACTGTTTTTTACTCTTTTATTAGTCCCCCTAGGGGACTTGAAGCAGCGATCATTGGATCGCTTGCATGATATACTGCAATACTAATATATTGCAGTATATCTTGATTCTGACAGTTTCCTTTGAAGCCCTGCCTGCTGTGCACTACCGGAGGCAGGGCTTCAAAGGAGTACAAAGATGGGAGACCTGAGGGCCTTCATTATACCCCCAGGCTGCCATAACTATCGTCATCACCGGCCGATCCCATCGTGGGGGACGTGATGCCGTGTTCGAGGGGCGCCCCCTGATTCTAACAATTTAAATGCCATGGTCGCGATTGACCATGGCATTTAAGGTGTTAAACGAGCGGAATCAAAGTGATCTTTGATTCCACCCGTTGCAGTGAGGTGTCGGCTGTATAACACACACTGAGTATGAGGCGAGTTCAGCCCGTGAGCCCGCTCCATACTTCCCCTTAACGGTTGCAGCGTACCAGTACGTGACATGTCGTTAAGGGGATAAAGACTTTCCATATATTATATTTTTATTAAACAATGCGCAGAACCACTACACAAACATAATATATACAGCCGCTGCTTCTCTTGCAATTTTTCAAAAACATGCCATAACAGATCAGAACTGGAAACCAATACAGGAATTAAATATGATTTTATTGACATGTTAGTTGTACAAACATTTCCTAACCTTGTCATTAAAAAAGCTTGTGATGAAGCAGAATGATGTTACACCTGTATTAAGTGACAGAAATCTCAGAAAATGTCAAAAAGGCCCAGACTGTCACTTAGAGCTCCAAGACAATAGCCAGACGTCACCTTGCATGGGATTGAAAGGGTATCTTAACAAGCAGTAATACGTTATCATAGTAAACAATCAGGCAGTATTAGATTTAATACTGATTCAATACTTTAGTACAAGATTCATGCACAGATATTTTACTATGTTATAATAATATGCCATGCGCAGCTCATAGCAAGAAATAGAACAATTAAATTATTAGATTGTCCTGCAAATGAGATATTTTACTCTTGAATGTAAGGACTCATGAACATAACTGTGTTATGGCTCTGTACAACATTCGGGTTGTATGGAGTCATAATATGGCACCTATAGATGTCTATACTGTACCTTCATATGCCTCTGATTTTACACAAAGGCGTATGCACTTTTTTCTCTCGGATGCTGTACTATGGTAATATTCTCCCCTGCAAGCAATACCTACATAATATTGTGCAGTCTGGAGGTGCCATATAGCATGGATTGCCTACAGCTCTGTAGTACAGTGCTACAAGAGCTTCATGTGCAGAATCAATGAGGTCTCGGTGTTTTTAATATCAACCATCATTAGAGATACAAATTTTCCGACCATTAAAATAGATTGTCAGTGGTTGGAAACAATAATGTTGCTGCTATAGATGCAAAGTCTACAGTTGAATACAGTTACAATGATAAGCAATGCGATAATATTGTGAGCTTCACACATAATAAAGGAAAATCCAAATGCACATGGGAGGTAGTCTGGGGTGTTTAGAGGGACAGTGACAGGTAAGAGCCTCTTTGTCATATGTGGCTTATTTTGCGTAATGTTACTACATAAACACCAAGATGATCACAATGCCCTCCACCCCACACAAGCATATCTTCGTATATTTATACATCAAAATTTCCTCAAAATTATTACAAAGCTCAGAATGGCAAGTCCAGTTTTTCAGAAATGACTGGAGATCTCTAAAAACAATAAATATTTTTCAGAAATATATGAAATCTCTCTAAAAAGCGGCATTCACAAACTCGATTTTTAACTTGTTTTTAAAGCCTATGAAAAATTGTTAAATCTGCATATAAAAAGAAATAAAAAAGCAAAGTGCTCGTGTTTGATAGCAGCACTGGCCACACTGTTAGCTTATTTCACAGCTTACCTTTTTAAGGGGGAGCTTTTTTAAAGTGGGATCCCCACAATAGCACCAATAGTTCCACAAATTATTTTACAATTGTTCAAACATTTTAATAAATATATCTATGGCTGCAAATTGAATAATCTTAGACTGAGCTGATGTTTTTCCATTAAAGAGGTTTTCCCATTATGATCATTTATCACCTATCCAAAGGGCAGGTGATAAACGTCTGATCCCAAGAACGGGGTTCTTGGAGTGCCAAAGTGTGCTATGTGAATGGAGCGGGACTACACATACTCATGCCAAGCGCTATCTCCGGCAGCCCCATAGAAAGTGAATGTAACTGTGGCCGAGTATGAGCAGTTATGCTCTGTTCACTCTGGGACCCCCATTCTCATTATCAGTTGAGGTTTCCGAGCAGTCTGACTCCCCCCCCCCCCCCCGATCACACATCACCTGTGGATAGGTGATGCATTATCATAATAAGAAAATCCCTTTAATTCTTCTGTGTGCCAAATCACAAAACACGGTATAGCTACATTCTCTAGAACTAGAGGACATGCTAGAGAGCATGCAGAAAAGATAACGTTTTTGTCTATTTACAGTGGGGCCATGATGAAAGGGGCTCTCTGGTTTAGAAAGCCTATTTTCAAACATATCATTCAGAACCCTCATGTATTAACCATAGCAAAGCGCAGCTACAAAGACCGTTTCTTACTCCGTAGTCCACAATCCACCCATTCATTTCAATTGAATCTCTGTAGTGACTCATTTTCCCTGCAGTAGCGCTAATGAGGAATTGAACACTTGTTACTGGGTGCCCCCATAGATTATAGTTGATGGCTGGGGGTCCTAGAAAGAAGGACACACTGTGATCAACACAGGGGCAGACATCTTGAGGACCCCGTGCAAGAACAATATATGGGCCCCTTATTCACCAACAGCTCTGTAAGGAACACCCTGCCCTTATATCTCTCTAACAACCCACCAATAATTGTGAGCCATTGTCAATAGCTTAGTTCCTTACATGCAATCCACAGCTGCTTTTATGGTGGTAATTGCACCAATGGTATGTCCGCCCCTGGATCAACCTATCTTTGGGGCATTTTGACAAAAAGCGATTATGCAATGTGGTAACCCCTGTAACCAATCATTTATTTGAGAAAATCTTTGTAGATTACAGTAATGTAAAATTTTATACTAATATTATATATTATGTAGAGCCTACTTATCTACTTCTTCATCTAACTTATTTTTACCTGGACTGAGACCCATTCTTCCACTATTTCGTACTAAGGGCCAAATTCAAGTTTAGGATGCCTTAGATTTCATAGGTATACTATACTATAGACACTGCAGGTTACTTTATACAGCATTCTGCATGAACAGGAGTGGATATCTGGAGCATAATATATATATATATATATATATATATATATATATATATATATATATAAAAATATAAAAAACCATAATCTTCTATACTCTGATGTGTGAACAATATATTATGACCTGTAAATATAAGAGTTGAAGGATCGTCTTGAACTTGATAGTTATTCAGAATTTTTTGTCTGTCTCAGTCATATTTATAAAACAACAAATATTGGATTGTTAGAGAATCTACTGTATAGAAGGTATTACAATATGTATGACAGCAATGCTGCCACAGATTTTTTTAAAAAATTTGTACCAATTAAGTAAATATAAATAAATTATAGTATTTCTAATGAACAAGGACACATCACTGAACCTAGTCTTTTATTGACAGTTAGAGGTAAACTTTGTTCAACATTTTCAGCATTCCACGACTAAAATCTTTATAAAATGTTGAGTAACTTAGTAAATAATTTGGTTTAGTTGTCTTCTATTAATCACGAGGTACGTGAAGTTCTCTTCTCCATTTATGGCTAATTTATGGCTAATTTATGGCTAATTTAAATTGCTCAGCGAAATTACAAATAACAGTCATACGTTTAGAGCTACACAGTTGGATCAAAGACCTGACAGTCTAGTGAAGATGAGCCTCTGTCTGTTTCCAAAGGCAACCACAAAAATTGTGAAAGAACTATACATATGAATACATATGTATAGAGAAACATACATCAAATAATTTAAAGGGGTTTTCTAGTCCCTAAAAATTGATGACCTATCCTTAGTCATTCATTTCTACTTGCTCACTGTAAATCGTTGACACAGATGTAGCGGCGATTCACAGTATTGCAGCCTTCTCACATTCACTTCAATGGGAGAAGAAGGCTGCAATACTTCGAGCGATCAGCTATTGATGGCCTATCCTGAGGATAGGCCATCAATTTTTAGGGACTGGAAAACCCTTTTAAAACCTATACAGGAACATCAAAGCAATGCCTTAGCTTTTTATATAAATTTAAACAGCATGTATTATTTTATTTTTTTAAATATCATAATTACAGATTAGGTATATCTGCCAAATTACAATCTGTGCTTCCTCTTACATGTTTTGATACAAAGGTGGAGTTTAACTAATATATCCGAGCAGAGCACCGGTATGCCTCCCCCAATGCGGCATGCAACAGATTAAGTAAAAAGACGCACGTCCTGGTCATGAATCCGGCATAGGCTGGAAATGACAACAGGCCAGACCATAGTACAAAAGTGGTGGAAAATTGTAATAAATAAGTTGCAACTCTGATAGCCGACCCACTGTTTCAGACACATGCACATGTGTTGGGGAAAGTGGTGCAGGGCCCGGCTTCATCAATATGGATTTTGGCCCAAATCCCATATTTTTTAAAATGTGATTACACCAGAAAACTGGTGTAAATATGTTGATAAACCTGCCACAATGTTTTCTGCAGTGCAGTCATTGGGGGAAATTTATTAAGACTGGCGTTTCATACGCCGGTCTTAATAGACTGAAAAGTGCGAGTAAACTCTGACACATTTATTAAGAGGCAAATGAGGAGTAGTTGCTCATGGCAACCAATTAGGTTACTGCTTTAATTTTTCAAAGGGCCTCGGCATAATGAAGGGTAAAGTCTGATTGGTTGCTATGGGAAAATACTCCACTTTTTCTTTGCATCAGTTGTGATAAATCTCCTTCATTGTGCTATAATTAAATGTATATATATTTTTTTAATAGCAACCTTATTTCAACTTTCGTTTGCACAATCGTTTGTAATATTTATAAAATCAAATTCTGCTGAAAATCAGATAATTCTACATCTCACCAGCTCTCAGCATGCCAGATTATCAATCGCTTACTGTACATAAATGTTTTTACATAAACCCATAATTAAAGCTTGTTTCTTATGCATGTAAAGACAATACAGCGGCAACGGTAACTAAATGTAGTATGGATATATAAAATGGAATTTACAGAATATTTCAAACAAATCAAAAACAGAATGATGGAGAGAATTCACAAAAACATCAAGGATCAAACTTTCCACTTCCTTAGTATCTTTTACAAAAGCCTTTTTTCCAGGTCAAGAGAGATTAGCATCATACACTAACGCCAACTGAGAAACGGAATGCTTAAAAATTCTCTAACATGCTTCAAGTACCATGGAAATAAGCTTTAAACCTACGTTATTATGCTAATATATGCGATTTACTTCACTAAGCAAGGAGTCCTGGATAATTTCATAACAAGTCAAGTAACTACAAATTACTACTAACATATACAAAATCGACATGAATTGATAATACAAATTTAACACCACTCAGATATGCAGGTAAACTTTGTTAGCATAAAGTGAGCTGTAGAACCCTAATCTAAATGGCTGAGCAGCTACGTTATAGTAACAACGTCTTTCTCGCCATGCTTCTGCTATTACTTTGTTGCAGTGTTCATGCATGAAGCAGAGAAACATTGTTACCATATTACAGCCATTCCACCATCTCCCATTCAATGTGCAGGTAACCCTTCACCTAAAGCCGCAGGTTCACTTCAAATGTTGGGGCAGGCAAAATATTTTTAGCTGGGGATTTGGTGCTCAATTTAAAACATTTAAGCAGCTTTGAATTCAAGATAACAAGATATTTGTTGAACACAATTATTCTTGCAGCTTAATTTATAGACTTATAAATAACAAACAAAAACTGGTCTGTCAGTTATCATCCATACCTTTATTTTACTTAAAAACAAGTACAGGATGCCAGGGATGTAGCAAGGGGGCTACCGGGACCACTTGCCCTGGGCGCCCCAGATTAATTCAAAAGATTGTGGACACTAAAACTTACCCTCTACACTGCTGGCGCTTCTTCAGATGTGGACCCTAGTACACTTGGTCCTGATTCCGTACAGTGTCAGAACGTAGTGTGCAGCGGCGAACACAACGTCCTGACACTGGATGGTGTGTGGACCCAATGCAGCGGCGCCCCGGAGCTTGAGAGGAGCTAGGATCGAGTAGTGTAAAGTTTCAGTTTTGCCTGGGATCTGAATTTTTTGAATAATCTTAGACTGAGCTGATGTTTTTCCATTAAAGAGGGGCTTGAGAGGAGCCAGGGTAGAGTAGTGTAAAGTTTCAGTTTTGTCTGGGATCTGAATTATTTTTTTTTGTTCTGGTCTGAGTTTATTTAGGGGTCTGGTCTAAGGGCTCAAAAATTTAGGTGGCTGGCCTGTGGTCTGAGTTTATTTAGGACTCTTGTCTGAAGTCTTATTAATTTATGGGGCTGATCTGGGCTCTGAATTAATTTAGGGTTCTTGTATCTGAATTTATTTTGGGATCTAGTCTGTGGTCTGAATATATTTAGGGGTAAAAATTAATGTAGGGGTTTGGTCTGTGGTCTGATGTCTGGATTTATTTTGGGATCTGGTTCGGGGTCTCAATAGACGTACTTTTTATGTGTGCGATATAACACCACTATTTATGTGTTACTATCAGTCCAAATTGTAATTTTGTAATTGTAGTCCTGCCTCTGTAAATGAGAGGCCATAACACTTTGTTAGTATAACTTTGCATCACCACTTCTAGATAGATGATAGATAGATAGATAGATAGATAGATAGATAGATAGATAGATAGATAGATAGATAGATAGATAGATAGATAGATAGATAGATAGATAGATAGATAGATAGATAGATAGAGAGGTAGAGAGGTAGAGAGATAGATAGATAGATAGATAGATAGATAGATAGATAGATAGATAGATAGATAGATAGATAGATAGATAGATAGATAGATAGATAGATAGATAGATAGATAGATAGATAATACAAAGTTATGTACATTTTATGGGGGAGAGGGGGTAACTTTAGTTTAGTTCTAGGTGTATATGTCTCAATCCTTGCCCAGAGTGAAAGAAAGCATATAGATGTAGCCATCTTTATCTTGACTTTCAACACATTAAATACATAGTCTCAAGAAACTTTAACTTTACCTTTTTAATGGCTATTCAATGGCTTTTGTTGTGGGATATCACGCTGCAACAAGTTATCAGAGTCAAGATAAAGATGGCTACATCCGTAGCTACAGCTCTGCAGGATGTAATGGAAGGGAAACATATCATTGGGTCTTTACACAAAGTGTATGATTTAGAGACTAGTACAATTTTAGAAATGTTTAACGAGAATGTACTAGACATAGTAAAAACCTGGCTCATAAGATGTAAATCACTGATATGTGATCTACGTGGTCTAGTGACGTGATACTGTAAGTCAGTATTGAGAAAGTGAATGGTGATGTGAATAAAAAAAACAAACAGCTCACAACTGAATTCATGGTAAGCATCTACATTTTATATACTCACTGAAATCTAACATTATTTATTACTACTGGAAGCACCAATTATGGCTTTATTCACCAACTATATAGTCATGTATAAATATAAGAAAAATTCAAGGTGCACAAAAGCTGTAATGTCCATGATTGTTGCCTTTTTATCAGTATCAAAAGTATCAATTATCCAGGTTTATAAAAATTGTGTGCAGACTTCATACTAACCCTGTCATAAGTATTTACCGGTCAGACCTGCAGGGACTGCCTGCCTGATACAGAGACAGATATCAAATATGTTCTGTTCATGGTTAATATTCCACTTCAGTTGAGCAGCCTAGAATGGAAACTTAAAGGTCTGTTTGATAAGGTCTCTGCCATTAAACCTGAAGGTTTTTTCCTAACATGTAAAGCTTTAAATTTTCTATTTTTTCTACTAAACTGCCGACCTTCTCTGGTCTAACCTGTTAAAATGTAAAATGTACTGCTTGACTTGCGTCATTAATTATGATGGTTCAGTTCAATAAATATGGTATTGTACTGGTAACAAAATCTGATTCTCTAAAAAAAAAAAGAAGTGAGCCAACAGTCAGGTGTTCACTGTGGTTCTGGCACCCTAAGCCACACATTTTCCTAGCAGCATACACTGTAGGGAAATTGTGAAATTACATTGCGTCCATTCATATAAATGGGTGGTCACTGTGACATACATAGAAAAGACAGGGCTCCACATCAAAGACCAAACTGGGGCCCCCATTATGGTACCTGCATTTGCTACCCGGGACTGAAGGATTTGATATTTGTTTCCCCCTCCATGAATCTTGGGGAGATTCCCCACCCTCTAATTTGCTTTGTCCTGGGGAGCCCAGCACAGGTTCTTGCCACCTCATAGCAAAGGGGATGAAACCATTTCTCCATGGGTCTTATAGCAACTGCACGGCTTCCCTTATGGTATGTATGTCCTTGAGTGACCATTTAATACATGGCTAGGCTAAGTTTTCCAGAGTGGAAACCACGTTTACAGTGGCTCTTCACTCTGGCTAGTAGAGGGGACGTCCCTATATGGTATCCATACACCCTAACAGGGCATATGGGCAAGTATTATCATCATAAAACAACCCCTTTAAGTTGTAGATGCTGAAAACTGTGTAAAACACAGCGTAATTGACTTTACCAATATGTCATATATTGAATATTCCATATATACTGTATCAGCGTTATCTTTATGCTTCCTATACTTGATAAATGAGCATCGGTAAGTGCCAGTATTAAGAGACTGTCAACATGATTTGGATTTTTAAATCCCAAAAATGAGTACAATTGGCCTTCTTCTGGATCAACACTGCAAGATAATAGGTTAAACTGGATGGACATGTATTTTCTAAACCTTACTATGTAACACAGAAATATAACAGTCAGAACAATCAACAGCTAAACAGTAACTTTCCAATTGTTTTGCTTGCAAAACAATAACATGATAAATGGCTTCTCTGCTAGAAATGTATTAGCAATAAGGATGGGATTTTACATTGTAAGATAAAAAAATGATTCTAAAAAGTGTAGGGTTCAATTTCATATAATACTATAAAACGAGCTTTGTTTAAAATGATAGTCTAGCCAAAGACAGGAAAATCTTAGCACCCATATAACAAACAAAACTAATAATAAAACTGGTACCCATAAAATCAAACACGTGAGAATGTGCCACCCGCTGACCGAATAATATGTAATACAATTAAAAGCATTGCAAATCTACCACCAAGCCCATGAATGCATCAGGGCATTAAATAAGTGAACAGGTAAAGTAAATTCAAGCATGGTCTATATGGTAAAATATGCCAGAGCTTTGCACCGTTAGGATGGAGCACCTAGAGAACACAGAGCCTGTTGCTGCTGCTAAAATACACATAGATAGGCACCCCAAAAACTAGACTAATAAACAATACAGTATGACCACTCACAAAAGTGTCTGTATACAAGATAATGCCTGTCAGACAGGAAGGATTACAACTCCAAAAAGAGAATATTCTAAATTCTAAACTCTACTTGATAAATATATGAAAGCCCATGTCGCAGCACAATGGCAATATAAATCAATCGTGCAGAATGTGTAAACTAGTTTTAAACATTGCTGGATTGTATACGTATTCATCATGCTGAGATGAGCAATGTATTTGAAGGTGCGCACAATACGGTAAGCATTGGTTAGAAAGCTCACTATACTTTGTCCCTTAGCCTATTTCACAATATGTAGACAGAATGCACAACATACAAAATATCGTATATGCTTTAGAAATACTGTGTGCACTGTTATACTTATTATGTGGGGTGCTAGTTGTGCAGAGGACAAGTTTGCCTCAATGTGTTGGTGTAACGTGTACAGTGTAAATATGGCATCATGTATATATGGTGCACGGTGTGATATTGTGTAGAAAAGCTGTGCTGTGTTGCTGCCGTCCACAGTCTTTAAGCGCCTCTCCTCAAACTTGGACACAGTAGTACCACGGCTGCTGCCACTGCCAGGAGGAGGAGTGGATTCCAGCAGGCGGCCTAGAAAAAAAGAGAGAGAGAATGGGACATAAGAAGTAGACAGTAAAAAGAAGAGCTAGCAAAGTTTTCCATATCTTTCCTTCACATGCATAATTGACCCAAACATATAAAGTAAAATTAGCGTTTAATATGTACGTCCGACGGAACTGTTCGAAATGTTTCCACTAAATGTACGGACAGACATATGCAACTGTATTGCCTATACTGTTGCATACATCTGTCATTGACTGCCATAAAAATTTTTTATCCCACATGGTACAGTGTGCCACAAATGTGGTGTGAATCGAGCCTACAGGTGCCCATACAAATTAGACAAAATGCAGAAAAATGTGCCAATTTCAGAAAGATTGGCCAACAATCTAAGGTGTGTGGGTGCCACCTGATTATTCTCCAAAGGCGGATGGCAAGGGAAGGAAGGATTAGAAATGTTGGATTTCAGCATGCCCGATCCTTTGTTCCCATGGGAGATAAGACGCTGCCATATGGGTTTCCCAGTGGTTTATTTCTCTCTTCCCATTGAAATGTTTATGGGGGAATCAGGAGAAATAACTATTAGACCACCAAGCCGACGGTTATTAAGGTGTATGGCCCTGTGAATTACAGTCACATCTACATACTAATATTACTACTACACTAAATATAATGATGGGGTTACATGTGATGAATATCAGTGAATCAGTTTAATTCCAGCTAATGACCCTTGTAAAGGTCACAGTGAATATAATATAAGACCATTGTTGATTGCTACTTTTAAGATGGTAGGGTTGCATTGGCATATAAGATATATAGATATTGCCAAAATTATAATCCATGGTTTTTTTTTCATCTTTTTTCCTAAGCTGAATTAAAACTAGCCAAAGTATTCGGTATCTACCATTCTTTATTTCACATTCAACAGATTCATATTTTTTCTAGAATTTAAACTGATTTCGTCATCTATTTATAAAGTGATGCTGCAAGGGCAAAATTCTACGGTTTATTAGCTCGCTGAACTTTCATTCAGGGCAGGGTTCAAAAAAGGACTCTGTATTTTAATTATGGCGACTCCCAGCCTGAATATTTCGGTAAAGAGCTGAAACTTGCAGTTGGGAGCAAGTACTCGTCAATCCTGAGAGAATTGTAGCGGTTTTCTTGAGTAAAGTGTTTCAAACTATCAGTAAAGCAGTATAAAATTCTTGTTTAGGTTAAAGGGTCCCAATATTTGTTTTTTAAATAAAATGTTAAAAAAGTTTCTCCATATGACCTATTGGGAAAGATGGCCCGTTTAGTGGGTGGTCCCCTGCTCAGGACCTTCGACTAATAACAAGAATTGAGTGATGCTGCAAAGAGCCGTCCTGCTTTGGAGAACTTGGCACAACCATGTATTACAGATCTATTACTTTATAGGGATTTTTTTTATCACACATCTATAAGCTGCTCTTCATAAAGTGATGCAGCCTTTCAGAATCGTGCGCCGTATTCTAACCACATGGTTGAGTCCACAGCACTTGTTTGACAATATTTAGTAATAATAGTGTTGCAGCTAGGTTCTTCATCAGACGACCCCTTTAACGTCAGGACTCATAGCAAGGCACTTCACAGTGGCCTAATGTTTAATCTCTTATGTCCCCGTGTGCTTTTATGGAAAGTTTGAGTTATTATTCGGCTAAGACTTTTCTTTGAAAGCTTTTGTCTCGTTTTTAGCAAATATAGAATTGGCGTGGTTCAACAATAATATCTAATTGTGTTTTATCTAGGCAAAGGAAACTTCCTTAGAATAAACTTTTTAACATTAATTTTGGCAAATTCCAGTTAGAATTTTTTTATTTTTTTGTCTTAGAAGTTTCCTAGGTATTCTACCATGGACGCCATTTCCCAGTGTTCCTTAAAGGGCTCTGTTGTCTTTTGAATCCCGTGTTGCCTGCCTCAATCTTGGAATAAAGAGAAACCTTTTGCAAATGGTGAGTGCCGTGCTGTCTTCTTTTCTACATGTTGTCATTTCCTTAAAGGTAACCTGTCATGTTGAACATGCAGTATGATTTTCATGATATAAAGCAGGAAGAACTGAGTAGATTAATATATAGTTCTTTAGGAAAATATTCAGGATGACCTGTATTTTATTCATTTATATCTCTGCTTATTCTGTGCTTAGGAGTCCAGTGGGGGATCCTAATGAAAATATTACACTTATCCTGTATGTACACTAATACGGGGGACGCTGTCAATCACTGAGTAGTACCACCCACTAGACTTCTAAGCATAGACGAGCTGGGATTTAAAATAATAAAATACAAGCTATACCAAATCGTGTCCATAGATTGGACAGCATTTTTAAGGTGACAGGTTTGCTTTAAACGTCTTGTTTATAAATAACCTGTGTAAGCAGTTAGCAAGCAAAGTGCTAGATGGCAGGTATGTGCCACTGAGACTGCTACTCTCAGTGGTATGCAATGTTAAATACTTTTGTGACAAAAGTATAGTAGGTATGATACCTTGATTGGCTAACCATAAAAATGATGCGGCTTTCAGAGCACATAGGCCCCTTCGTCAGACAAGTTTACAAATGAATGACTTAGAAAAAAGCACAACATTTAAGATGTGATACATCATTAAGATAAGTACCTGGATTTATGAGCCACTACATGGACACACCATCAGACTGATTCCAGATGCCTTAACTCCTAAGTCATCACCCCTATAACCTCAGTTGTATTGCCCCGGCTTATCTTAAAGAGGCTCTGTCACCACATTATAAGTGCCCTATCTCCAACATAATCTGATTGGCGCTGTAATGAAGATAACAACAGTGGTTTTTATTTTGAAAAACTATCATTTTTTAGCAAGTTATGAGCAATTTTAGATTCATACTAATTCATTTGTTAATAGACAACTGGGCTATTTTTTACCTTTTTACCAAGTGGGCGGTGTAAAGAGAAGTGTATGACGCTGACCAATCAGTGTCATACAGTTCTCTCCATTCATGTCCATTTGTACTCAGCACAGCGTAATCTCGTGAGATCACGCTGTGCTGTCACATACGCCCAGTTGTGTATTAAAAAACTAATTAGCATAAATCTAAAATTGCTCATAACTTGCTCAAAAATAATCGTTATTCAAAATAAAAACCACTGTTGTTATCTACATTACAGCGCCAATCAGATTATGTGGGAGATAGGGCACTTACAAGGTGGTGACAGAGCCTCTTTAATGATGTATCACCTCATGTACTAATTGTCTTTGTGTAACATCTTAAATGTTGTGCTTTTTTCTAAGTCATTCATTTGTAAACCTGCCTGAAGAAGGAGCCTCTGTGCTCTGAAAGCTTGCATTTATAATTTTTATGGTTAGCCAATAAAGGTATTATACCTACTATACTTTTGTCTTTTTTGACACAAAAGTATTTAACATTGCATATTGTTTCTGGCTAACACGGTACTACACTATTTTTTTTACTTTACTCTCAGTGGTATAAACTCCAGAGTAAATGGGCACTCCATGATTTCTCCCTGTCTGACTTAGAGTACAGTTGGGCTCCTCGTTTAATTAAAAGAGACCAACTGACTTGGGCAGTAGATTATGTTATGTGTGAGTGGCATGAAGGTGAAGTGCTGAGTCTGACGGGCTCTACTGAAGTGGCAAACTATTGCCAGAACCTACACGCAGGGGCGTAACTAGGAAAGACTGGGCCCCATAGCAAACTTTTGACTGGGGCCCCCCCTCCTCTGGGTGTCACACAACCCCCCCCTTGTAGATAGTGCCTTTTTTACAGCCCCCCCCTGTAGATAACGCCATACAGCTACCCCTCTGTAGATAGCGCCATGCATCCCCCTGTAGAGAACGCCATACAGCCCCCCTGTAGATAACGCCATACAGCCCCCCCTGTAGAGAATGGCATACAGCCCCCCCCCTGTAGAGAACGCCATACAGCCCCCCCTGTAGGGAACGCCATACAGCTCCCCGCTGTAGGGAACGCCATACAGCCACACCCCCCCTGTAGGGAACGCCATACAGCGCTCCCTCCCCTGTAGGGAACACCATACAGCGTCCCCCCTCCCAAAAAAATTCGACCTACAATGTGTCCTACAAAATACATGTATCCCCTCTCCACAGGATCTCCACAGGATAGGGGATACATGCGTGATCGCTGGCAGCGATAGGGAGAACGGGGGACTGAACTTCTCCATGACAAACCTCTGACTTCCGGCGTCTGCGCAGCTCAATAAAAATGAAAGGAGCGCTGGTCACGCATGCGCACAAGCACGACCGGCGCTCCATTCATTTCTACGGAGCTGCCGATACAGACCACGGAAGTCCGAGGTTTGTGATGGAGAACTTCAGGGGACTTTCAGTCCCCCGTTCTCCCTATCCCTGCCTGCGATCACACATGTATCCCCTGTCCTGTGGAGATCCTGTGGAGAGGGGATACATGTCTTTTGCTCTATTTTGCGCCTTCAGGACCAGACACCGTTTAGCCATTTTTAGCATTTGTTAGTTAAATGGCTATAACTTTTTTATTTGTTGGGCTAACGACGTGATTTTTGCGACGTTTTTTCCGTAGACAATGCAGGTTTTATTTTTTATCGTTTTTATACACACCTTTTTTGCTATTTTAGAATTTTTATTCATAAAGTTTGAAAATAATAGTAAAAAAATAAGCTTTTTTACATTTAAGCTTTTTACAATAAGCTTTTTTACATTTAAGCTTTTTTGGTAATAACATAGTTTTACCCTAAAATAGACCTTTTATTTGTGATCGCCATTGTCTACCGTAAATTTTTATATATTACATGTCTATATTAGGGTAATTGGGTCAGCGCTAGCGTTACAACAATGATTGGCGGGGGGAACGTTTTGTTTTGGGGTGGGTATTTTATGTATATTTATTATTTACATTTTTTTTGCACTTTACTTTACTATTTTTTTATTACTATAAGTCTGTCCCCCAAAGGTCAAAGAAGACCTTTGGGGAACTTTATATATATTTTTTCTCTCTTTTACACCATGTTTTTCCACTGTAACTGGAGATGCACAGCAGCCCCAGTTACAGGGGAAATCAGCCCTCTAATAGTGACTATTGTCACTAATAGGGCTGTGCTGGGTCTAGTAAGACCCAGCAACAGTCTGCCACTAACGGCACCCGGCGATCATGTGACCAGTCACATGATCACCGGGAGGAATAGAGACAGCACCGCTGCTGCTGTCTCTATTCCTGTACACAGCGCACATTCAGCGCTGTGTACAAGTGATCGGAGAAGACAGAAGCAGCGAAAGCTGCTTCTATCCTCTCCTCAGGGTCCCCGGCAGTCACTGACAGCCGGAGACCCGACATTCAGCTGCCCGATCGCGCGGGCAGCAAGTTAAAACCCGAGCCGTAGAAAGTCTATGGCTCGGGTTTTAAGGACCCTGACCGCTGGCCGTAAAAATACAGCCAGCGGTCGGGAACCAGTTAATGGCAGAGCGGGGAGATACCTCCCTGCTCTGCCGTAGTGTTCAGTGGCGTCCCGCTGTAGCAGCCATAGCGGCTGCTAGCGGAGCCTCCGGCCATGGTGGGGGCCCGTGCCGGCGGGCGACACGGGCCCCCTCATGCCGCGGGCCCCGTAGCAGCCGCTACTGCTGCTACGGTGGTAGTTACGCCACTGCCTACACGGTTCCTGGGTGAGCAACAAGCTGAGTGTTGGTTACTAAAAAACAAGGGTCTTTAAACATTTCTGTTTGGCTGAAGAAAGCACATCTATTGTTTCTTTTTCTTTGGACTTTATTTGTTACTGTAAAAACACCCTGTTTAATTTGCTCTGAATAAAACCCTGTATTGTTACATCAAATCCCGCTTGTGGTCTACCCGTCTGATGCTGTCAAGGCTACACCGGATTAAAGAAGTATTCTGCCTGATAGGTGTAGGTCCTACCTCTTCACCTATTGAGAGAACGAAGGGCCCATCACACCCATTTACCAATACACTCTCCATTGAGTTTTATGGGAGTTACATAAAGAGCTGAGCACTGCTTGCAACCACCTTTAAATAAAATTCTACGGTGAATGCGGTGGCCGTAAATCGGCAAACAGGGGTCAGGGGACCCTGTTTTCCTGATAGGTGAGGAGCCTCTGGGAAATGCATTTATCAGGCATTTATGGCATATCCTGTGTAAATGTCATACATGTTTAAGTTGGTTTCTTAGTCACCTCGTTAGGATAATTATTGTCACAGATTTTTGTCATCAATTGTAGCTAACACACTGGGTATAATATTTGTATTTTTTTTAGTGTGAAGGACTCCATGTTCTTTATGGTGTCATTATATGATATAGTAAAATAGTTTTTTATTCATATGTCATTTGCCAACATGTATATATGGATGTGCACGGTATTTTATGCCTGCGCTAATACAATGAATGCCTTTGAATATTTAATCACTTGATATTCTGTATATTGTAACTTATGACATTATACTTTATTATATTGGGTATTTTGTATTCAGGAATGTATTATCTGTGACTTTAGACGTGCACCACAATAGATGTGTTTTAACTTTTGACATTTTGATATGAGCAAATTTGCCTTCTTTTTGATACTTATTATGGACTTTCAATCATGTGCAACGTGCTATGTGCAATACCCCAAGTTTCTCCTTTGTTGTGTTGCCACGTTAACAAATAACATGGAGTCCTCCCATGTTTATAAGCTATTTGCATATTTATGGTACTAAGTATATTATTTCAAAATAGAAGCGGTATATATCTGTATGCAGTGAGCTCCCCCTCATGGCAGTTGCAGGTAGCCACTGTGACAGTGAATTGCAATGAGGTACAGGTAATAGAGGCAGCAGTGGTGTCCCTATCCTATATGGTATAAAATAGCAGTATAGTGGTATAAAAAACGATCTTGTCTTCCCTCCAGGGTGTCCGACCTAGCACTGAACTCGACATTTAGCACAGTAAAACTGGTAGTGAAGAAGGATGATTATTTATAATCAGTTAAGATGACTAAAAGATAAGAAAAAATACTTGGAGAGCCAGAATAAGAAATGCTATCACAAAGGTATCAAGCATACATACAGTATAGTCATCACAAGGAAAACACATGGGCATATTAATTGGCAGGTATGGAATATTATGGTAGCGCATGTCATATTTCTTTACACCGCATGCATAGTTTGAGGATTACGGCGCAGCTACTGAGCTTTGTAAGTCCTTTTGTAAAGTTGCCACAGCCACTTTAGTGTCAGTTAGGAAAAAACTGTCAGAAAACATGGTGATAAATGTAACTCAGGGAACCAATCATTTTAAATTAATTACGCCAGAATACTTGTGCTATTGTTGTAATAAATGTGGCCCATAGTTCTTGTGTTAATATACTCCTACGTGAGGAACAGTCAGTGGCGGATTACCATAGGGCGTTTGGGATGGCAGTTCGGGGTTCCAAGGCTCCCAGGAAGCCCATGGCTGCCCAAAGAGTAAAAGCACATTGCAGTTGTGTCACTTTTTTGCCCAAAAACTGCTTTGTGTATGACCTGCAACAGTGGCGGATTACCATAGGGGCCCATGACTACCCAAAGAGTAAAAACACATTGAGAATCACGGCAAAAACCACGACAGAGGTGCTTTGTGTATGACCTGCAAAAAGATCTGCAGACATAAGGTCAGATGACCATATGTTTGCAGGCCTTGTTACTAATGATAGACCTGCAGACATAAGTTCACATGACCATGTGGGCAGGTTTCACTGCAAGAGTAGCGCAGCAAGACTTCATAGAAAAGAGTGTAAGCTGCTATGTAAGTATATAGGGTCTGGGGCCTGTATTAGTTTAAGGGGTCTGTATTTAGGGGCCCGGGGTTTGTATTTAGGGGGTCTGGTCTGGAGTCTGTCTTAGTTTTGAGGGTCAGACCTGGGGTCTGTAATAATTTAGGGATCATGCCTGGTGTCTGTATTAGTTTAGGGGTTTGTACTTAGGGGGTCAGGCTTGGGGTTTGCATTAGTTTAGGGATCTGTATTTAAAGGTCTGGCCTAGGGTCTGTATTAGTTTAGGGGTCAAATCTGGGGTCTGTATTACTTTAAATGTATGTATTTAGGTGGTTTGGGTTAGTATTAGTTTTGGAGGTCAGGTCTGGGGGTTTGTATTTAGGGGTCTGGTCCAGGGTCTGTATTTAGGGGGCCTGGTCTGGGGTCTGTATTTATTTAGAGTGTTTGTTCTCGGGGTCTGGATATTGTAAAAGCTTAGAAGGTATGGGATCTGTATGTATTCTAGGGTGTGGTCTGGGGTCTGCAATAATTTAGGGGTCTGGTCTGGGGTCTGGAATAACTTATGGATCTGGTCTGGGGTATGGAACAATTTAGGGTGTTTGGTGTCTGAATTGTTGTGTTTCTATAGAGGCTTGAAATGGCTGCAAAAGTGAGGGGCACATATATCTCGGCAGGAAACTCTGCAGTGGTCAGGAAAAATCGCCATAAATGTCTGTCAGATGGAGAAGAAAATAAAAGAGTCACTGGATTTATAGAGGAACACACAGTATAATGCCCCCATACAGTATAATGCCCCCATAGCTGTCCCCATCATATAATGTTCCCACAGTGTATTGCCGCCCATACAGATAATGCCCCTCATATAGTAAAATGCTCCTATAGCAGCGACCATATCAGCCCCCTTTCCTACCCAGTATAATGCCCCATAGTGCCTATTAGAAAAATAATAACATAATTACTTACCTATCCCCGTTCCCACGACGGGTGGAGGATCCCTCTCCGGTCTGTGCTGTGAGTGACTCGGCGCAGACAGACGCGATGACGTCACTATATCGCGCCTGCCTGTGCCGAGCCGCTCACGGCAGAGTGAATGCTGGAGCAAGGAGCCATCAGCTTCGGGAAGCTGTACCAGTGCGGTCAGCACTGTGTGTCTGTTGGCCCCTTAGGATTAGGGGCCAGGTTGCAATTGCGACCCCTGGAGCTACGGCACTGTTTCAGTAGCCTATGGCAGAGCAGGGAGATACCTCCCTGCTCTGTCATAGTGTCCAATAGCATCTATTGAATGTGGTGTTGCAACCGTTGAAGCAGCCATAGCGGCTGCTAGCGGCGCCTCAGGGCATGGGGTGCCCGTGCCGGCTGGTTGCAATTGCGACCCCTGGAGCTACGGCACTGTTTCAGTAGCCTATGGCAGAGCAGGGAGATACCTCCCTGCTCTGTCATAGTGTCCAATAGCATCTATTGAATGTGGTGTTGCAACCGTTGAAGCAGCCATAGCGGCTGCTAGCGGCGCCTCAGGGCATGGGGTGCCCGTGCCGGCTGGTGGCAAGGGCCCCCTTATGCCGCGGGCCCAGTAGCAGCCACTAAGGCTGCTACAGCGGTAGTTACGCCACTGCTCAGAAGACAGGTTCCAGCCTCTTTCTTTACAATGTACAGCTCCCAGTGTCCTACTTCTCACAATAGGATTTCAGTGTGGGCTGATGCTGACTTTCTCAGCACAACATGCATTGTGGTTAGTTAACTCCTAAATCAGGATGAATTTTAGTTATAATGCCACTATCAGATACTGGAAGCAGTTGAGCTGGTTGTTCCTGTCTTTTACGATAGTAACCGCAGACTGAGAATTAACTCAGATTACTGACGTTTGAGGCAGTGTAAGGGTATGTTCACAAACAGTGACCAGAAACGTCTGAAAATACGGAGCTGTTTTCAGGCGAAAACAGCTCCTGATTTTCAAACTTTTTTTAACAACTCGCGTTTTTCGCTGCGTATTTTACGGCCGTTTTTGGAGCTGTTTGAAAAATGCCTCCAATCAATGAAAAATGCCTCCAAAAACGTCCCAAGAAGTGTCCTGCACTTCTTTTGACGAGCCGTCATTTTACGCGCCGTATTTTTACAGCGACGCGTAAAATAAAGGCTCGTGGGAACGGCACATCGTAATTTCCATTGAAAGCAATGGGCAGATGTTTTCAGGCGTATTAGGGGCTTTTTTTTTAGGCGTAATTCGAGGCGTAAAACGCCAGAATTACGTCTGAAAACACTGCGTGTGAACATACCCTTAGTGTAATATTCCATTCTATAATTTAACTTTTGATAATTTAAAGGATAACTACCAGATAAAAAATAAAAAAAACGCCCCTTTGTATATATCAAAAAAATTATTATACGCCTATGAATGAGGTCACACTCTGGCCTCATGCACACGACCGTATTTTTTCCCACCCGTAAATACTGACGTAAATACGGGTCCGGTGTCACACGTATTCCACCCGTTTTGCACCAGTATTTACGAACCCGTGCCCGTAAATATGGGTCCGGTGTCACCCGTATTCCACCCGTATTTACGGGCACGTTTTTGGCGGCAAAATAGCACTGCACTAATCGGCAGCCCCTTCTCTCTATCAGTGCAGGATAGAGAGAAGGGACAGCCTTTTCTGTAATAAAAGTTAAAGAAATTCATACTTACCCGGCCGTTGTCTTGGTGACGCGTCCCTCTCTTCACATCCAGCCCGACATCCCTGGATGACGCGGCAGTCCATGTGACCGCTGCAGCCTGTGATTGACCTGTGATTGGCTGCAGCGGTCACATGACCTGAAACGTCATCCAGGACGTCGGGCCGGATGTCGAGAGGGACGCGTCACCAAGGCAACGGGCGGGAGACCGGACTGGAGGAAGCAGGAAGTTGTCGGTAAGTATGAACGTCTTTTATTTTTATTTTTTACAGGTTTATACTGATCGGTAGTCACTGTCCAGGGTGCTGAAAGAGTTACTGCCGATCAGTTAACTCTTTCAGCTCCCTGGAAAGTGACTATTTACTGACGTCGCTTAGCAACGCTGCCGTAATGACGGGTGCACACATGTAGCCACCCGTCATTACGAGAGCTCCATAGACTTCTATGGACTGTCCGTGCCGTTCTTACGGCCTGAAATAGGACATGTTCTATCTTTTTCAACGGCACGGGCACCTTCCCGTGAGAAAACGGGAAGGCACCCGTCGCCAATAGAAGTCTATGAGCCCGTTATTACGGGTCGTAATTACGACCCGTAATAACGGGAGTTTTTACGGTCGTGTGCATGAGGCCTAAAAGATCCTGATGACATTCCCTATTCTGATTTCTGTCAGTTGCAATGTTGTCATTGACGTCCTCATATCCTATCATTTAAAAGGGTGGAACAATTTAGAGAAAATATATATTCACACTGAACAAAAATTAAACGCCTCCTATATATACGTCATTATTTAGAAATACAGACGCTTGGTGATTCCCATAGTTACATGACGTTAAATGTCGTTCCAAATGCCCGGGGAGGAGTGATTTAGATGAGCTCTTGAATGAGCACGGCGTCTGATGACGTGGCGCGCTCTGATTGGGAATTTGAGGTAATCGTCCAGCCTCCCAAAGGGCAGGGCTAAAAGCCTAAATAGCTGGCGTTCTGTTGCATCGCTGCGGTCAGATACCAGAACCATGCTGTTAGGAGAAAAGCTCTAGCAGATACAGAGCGGTTAGACAATATTGCACAAGAAACTGATGTGCTAATCTGCCCTGTCTCAATACACATGCCTATGAAGAAACGCTCTAAATAAAATAAGGACGTGGAAACGTGGTATATGTGAATGCACACTACTGCTATAGGTGTTACGCTGAATTGGGGAGTGTGAATGCACACTACTTGCATGTGCTGATGCTCATCTCAGCGATAATGTACTCTGTGTTGTAGATATTGCTGACTAGTGTGAATGCACACTTAGTATACCATATCTATTTAGTGTGAATGCACACTTAGTATATATTTATCTAGTGTGAATGCACACATTTGTTTAAATGTACAGTCCCTTGTAAGTGGGAATGCACAATACTGCTCTAGGTGCTGCACTGTGAGGCTGGGTTCACACGAGCACATTACGTCCGTAATGGACGGAACGTATTTCGGCCGCAAGTCCCGGACCGAACACACTGCAGGGAGCCGGGCTCCTAGCTTCATAGTTATGTACGACGCTAGGAGTCCCTGCCTCGCTGCAGGACAACTGTCTCGTACTGTAATCACGTTTTCAGAACGGGACAGTAGTTCCACGGAGAGGCAGGGAATCCTAGTATCGTACATAACTATGATGCTAGAAGCCCGGCTCCCTGCAAGGTGTTCAGTCCGGGACTTGCGGCCGAAATACGTTCCATCCATTACGGACGTAATGTGCTCGTGTGAATCCAGCCCTATATTGGGTGCTAGTGCACAAGAAATGTAGGTGCTGTGGCTCATTCCAGTGTGAATGCACACTGTGTCGCAGGTGCTGCGTTTCTTCTACTGAGTGTTCACACAGACTCTGCTGCTAGGTATCAGATCTTTACTCGGTGTGAATGCACACTGCTATCTAGTCCAGGTAGGGACTGAATTTATATGTTTTAACGAGATATTTGGAATAGTTCCATAATAATTTAAACCAAGTATATTGGCACCCTTATCTAGTCTTACCTACCTTTTTAGCCTGGTATCTATAGGAATTATTGGCTTGATTAGACCACTTTAAAGACTTAATAAAATTAAAATATTTTTTAAGCATTCTTGTCCAGGCGATATTTTCTACTTTGAGTTACGTGAACACAAAATTTCAAAAACTGTACTTCTTTATTGTTCTGTTGTAAGGATGAAATTGGCTCCAGTCAAGTGCTGTCCAGAAGAACTTCTACCTCACCGTTCATGACGGTTCTTTCTCCCAAAGGTGTATATACCGCAGCCCAACTCGATCGGTGATCTCGTCCATCTTCTCACTCTCGTACCTCTTGTTTGCTTGTATGCTATGGATGCCGATCATTAGCTAGAATCTGGCAATACCATGTTCCTCACAGCTCCCATGCTGTTTAGGCTTGGGAGCTGGTGACTATAGGGTATGTCCCCTTAAAGGAACAGTGTCGCCAAAAATTTTTTTTTCATGTCAGTTTTATGTTAGTGTTTTATTAAAAACGTTTTTATTTATTTGTGTGTTTGTGTGTTACTTTTTTCTATTTTTACACTTTTTCTTCCCTATGGGGGCTGCCATTTTTTTTTCCATTTCTGTATGTGCCGATTAACGACACATACAGACATGGAATACGGCAGCCACAGTCCCATAGGGACTGCGAACGGGCCCCGTCCCATCCACTTCTGTGTACGCCGTCTGTGTGGGAACGGCGCATGCGCCGCTCCCACACAGACCAATTTGAAATGCGCGCCGTCCGGCGCCATTTTCTTGTGGACCGGAAGTCGCGCCGGGACAGTAAGATTACTACTTCCGGTCGCGGCTTCCGGACTTGTGCACATGAAGCAGCGGCAGCAGACGGAGCGGACGGGCCGGAGGGAGCCGCGGCGGCAGGAGCAGGTAAGAGATTTCTATGTATGTTCGTGTTTGTGTGTGTTTACTACTGTATGTAAACCTACTACACTGTGTGTTAGCTCAAAAAATGGCGACACACAGTGTAGGAGGTTAGACAGTTCAATACCCTTGTTTCTCCCGGCACTAGCCAGGATAAAGGAGGGGGGGATTCTCAGAGCTCACTAGAGCGAGTGATTTTATCCCAATTTTGCAGCAAAAAGCAATGTGGTTGCTTTACCACATGCAATGCTGCAATTTTGGGAATAGCTCCATCTAGTGACCAGCGCTGGGAAATATTATAAATTAGAATCTAATTTATAATATTTCCTGACTCGTGAAAAAATAAAAAAAATGTGAACAATGTTTAATCACCTACACACTAATTGTTTAACTAAAAAAAAAAAAACATGTTTTGCTGGCAACACATTCCCTTTAAGGGATTTACCCAGCAGGCTTATCCCCTAGGTAGGGTGGGGTTGTTGGGAGTATCCTGGGTGGGCCCTCTCCCACCCATATAAATTAGGCTACACGGGGGATTTGCTTCCTCTTGGACCCCCCTTTGGATCGTGGCAGGAACCCTAGAGATTGTCCTACTAACCTTGTTAGAGTAGTAGCATGGCGGACGCAGCGTTGATGGCACTCCTGAAGGAGAAGATTGAGAGGGAGGGAGCAGGATGGCTTTCCTCTCTGCTTGTGTCTCCCCCTGATCAGCCGTCTGATGTCGCTGGGCGTCCAACAGGTAGGCAGGCGCGGCCTGCGCGGCGCTGCCGTCCCCCCTCCCGTCTGAGTCCCTCTCCTGCTCTGCCTCGTCAAAGAGGCAGAGCTCCAGCTAGAAACCCACAGGCGCTGCCTAGTACAGCTGAGGGAGCCCTGTCACGTGACCGCTCTGCATTAGCAGCAGAGCAGCGTTCAGGGCAGCAGGGGATTGCTAGGGCAAGTTCCCCTGCTGCTAGTCCACATATTATTGATAATGGGGTGGCTTTAGAGGCTACTACAGAGCCAGTCACCAGGCCACAAGGCCGTTTAGCTGGATGGTTCGGGAGTAAAACAGCTCCTCCTCCCCCTGCACTACAGCTTCCCACAGTAAATGCAGCAACACTGCCACCTAGTGTCGGTTCTGCGGAATTGCAGGCTCAACAGGGAAGAATCTATAGTGATGTAGTTCCCCAAGAGGAGCTTGGCTCTCAGGCCTTTCACAGCTCGGATGAGCTTTTTGATTGCGTGCCAGGCACGCCTACGGATGGCGCTCAGGTCCCCATTGCTGGACAGCGTCACAGGGCCCGTGTATCATGCCAGAGAGATGGGCCCCGTGGTGGGCGTAGCATTTCCCCATCTGTGGCTGGGTCGAGTCGCTGCATAGATAATAGGCGTAGGAGGCGCAGTCGATCACCTGGGCGTTCTTGTAGCGGGGAACGCCGGAGCGGTTATATACGCCATTCCAGGAGCAAGCATAGTAGAAGACGTTCCCGCAGTTCCCGCAGGGGCTGGTCTGGTCACCATTCATCGTCATCGTCTGTGAGCAGTAGGGACAGTCGCTTTACGAGGTGTTCACATAGGAGCCGGAGACATGGGCGGAGCAGGCGGTCACACGACCGAGGGCAGGAGAGACATCCATCTGCACCTGCTGCTGCGGTTACCGTAGTTCCTCCGCTGCCTACCGTGTCGACTCCTGATGCACTTGCCTCGACGCATATGACTGGTGAGTTGTCCTGCGTTCCAGCTTGGGGTAAGGCCGCCTTGAATGGCGGGGGTGAAATGTTGGATATTTTAAAATGTATGTTGGCTAAAATGGAGGGTCAGTGCATTCTCCAGGGGCGCCAATCGCACCGCCTGAGTTGGCCCCGGCTAATTCGGGTTTATTATTTCGGGATTCTTATTTTTGTGGCGTCGCCCCCTTGGGGACGCATTTGTCCTCGGACATAAAGGAAAAAGTGGAGAAATGTGAATTTGTGGATATATGGACATTATTGTCCCCGGAACAGTTAACAGTGGATAAGGAGAGACGGTTTGAGAAAACTGAGGATAAAAAGCCTAAAGTGGCTAAAACATTTGGGAATTGGGTGCAAGCTTTTGCGGTTTTAGCGAGTGCGTTTAGCAAAAAGCACCCGGAAAAAAGTTTTGAGTTGTTTACATATTTGGATACGATATATTCTGCTTATAAATTGCATGGTGGTACAGCTTGGTGGAGATACGATGAGGAATTCAGACGACGTCTGGCGCCGAGGCTGGTCTTCAAAGGCTACGGATGTTTGGATTCAACATATGTTGTCTCAAAAACCGTCTAACTCCTTTCAGTCATCCGCCGCTTCGGGACATTCCGGAAAGTCTGCAGCGGTGGGGAGACGTCCCGGAGCGTGCTGGCTCTTTAACAAGGGTCATTGCAGGTTCTTTAACTCATGTAAATTTAAACACAAATGTTCATTCTGCGGTGGTTCGCATACAGCCTTGCGCTGTTTCAAAAAGGGGAAGATGCCTGCCAGACTTGTGCCTTCAGGTAAGCCAGAGGACACCAGTGAGCATCACAAAGATGCGCCCATGTCTGTACAGGTATCATAGGACCGAGGAAGCCGTAATGCTAATTGAAGGTTTTTCACATGGTTTTTATATTCCGCACGTTAAGCAAGTGGCGGTTGTTTTTGCCGCAAATTTAAAATCTGTTACGGAATTCCCCTCAGTGGTACAGGAAAAGTTGGATAAAGAGGTTAGCCTGGGCCGCGTCGCTGGCCCTTTCACCTCCCCACCTTTGGAGAATCTTCGGATTTCTCCTTTGGGTGTGGTCCCCAAGAAAGAACTCAGCAAATATAGACTCAGCCATCATTTGTCTTTCCCTGAGGGTGATTCGGTCAATGATGGTATACCTAAGGAGGAGGCGGCTGTGTCTTACATGTCTTTTGACTGGGCCGTCCAAGTAGTATCAAAAGCGGGCCAGGGTGCCCTGCTGGCCAAGTCAGATATTGAATCCGCTTTCCGTCTCCTCCCAGTACATCCTGACTGTTTTCACCTGCTTGGTTGTCAATTGGATGGGCTATATTATGTTGATCTTTGTTTACCAATGGGGTGTTCCATATCTTGCCGCTATTTCGAGATGTTTAGCACTTTTCTCGAATGGGTGGTGAGGTCGGAATCGGGTAATTCCGCGGTATTGCATTATCTCGATGATTTCTTGTTCGTTGGCCCAGTTGATTCGCCGGTTTGTCGTTCTACGTTAGACTGTTTTCGTTATTTCATGTCCCTGTTCGGGGTCCCGTTGGCAGAGGACAAAACGGAAGGTCCCTCTACGTCCTTGTCTTTTCTAGGTATCATGACTGACACCGAAAAAATTATTCTTAGTTTACCACAGGACAAATTAGCCCGGCTGCAGGACTGCATAGGTTCGTGTCTTAAGGTAAAGAAAGTGACGTTGAAGGACTTACAATCCCTTTTGGGTCAATTAGCTTTTGCTTGTAGGATATTCCCCATGGGTAGAGTTTTTTTTGCGTCGTCTATCACTGGCTACGACGGGTGTTAAGCAACCTCATCACTTCATCCGGCTGCCGGCAGCCTTGAAGGACGACCTGCGTATGTGGTTGAAATTCTTGTCGGATTACGACGGTCTCTCTTGTTTTCCTGAACGGGAGTGTTGCAATGCAGATTTCGAATTGTTCACCGATGCGGCAGGGTCTTTGGGTTATGGCGTGATTTTTGGCAATAAATGGTCGGCCCATCAGTGGCCCCAGGATTGATTTGCAGCAGGTCTCACTGGGAATTTGACACTGCTGGAGTTATTCCCTATCGTTGTTGCCTTAGAAATATGGGGAGGTGACATGCGCAATAAGAGGATATTGTTTTGGTCAGACAATGAGAGCACTGTCATAGCCATTAACAAACTTACCTCGAGTTCTCCGCCAGTTCTGGCTTTGTTACGTCATCTTGTTTTCTTGTGTTTGTCGTTTAATATGGTTGTCAAGGCACGTCATGTTCCTGGTGTATGTAATGAGATTGCTGACTCTTTATCTCGTTTCCAGTGGCATCGTTTCAGGGACCTGCACCCGCTGGCAGAACAGGAGGGTTACCCATGCCCCTCTTTCCTTTGGGATCTGCCAGTGAACATCTGATACCATTGGTGCAGTCCTCGGTTGCTCCTGCTACATGGCGCGGGCATGGTAAGGCGTGGCGAGAGTGGTTAGCCTGCGCGGAGGAGGATGTGCTCCTCTCTCATCAGAATTGCCATGGTATTACTGTTACTTACCTGTCTTGGTTGCGGGATAAAGGGGTGTCTGCCGGGGTGGCTCAAAAGCGTTTGTCTGGGGTAGCCTTTGCGTTCAAGTTGTTGGGTTTGCTGGACGCCACTAAAAGTCCGGTTTTCTCGTTGATCTTGCGGGGTTGGAAGAAGGAAGAGCCAACTGTTGACATGCGCTGGCCTGTTTCTTTCTCATTATTGCAGCGGATAGTAGGTAGCACGGCGGAGACCTGCGCATCCGCGTACGAGGGTTTATTGTTTCAGTGTGCTTTTATGTTAGCATTCTTTGGTGCGTTGCGCATAAGTGAGTTAGTCTCCCCTTCGCGCATGCGTGTAGCGGGCCTCCTCAGAGAGGATGTAGTTTTGCTGCCCGATTCAATCAGGGTGAGAGTTAGTCGTTTCAAAACAGACTTATATGGGCAGGGCGCGTGGTTGTCCATTTTTAGTCTTCCTTTATCATTGTGCCTGGTAGACGTTATCACGAGATATGTTGCAGTTCGTCCCTCCGGTCCTTGTTTCTTGGTACACGCCGATAGCACCCCCTTAACAAAATTCCAGTTTACGAAGGTATTCAAGCGTTGTTTGGGCGTAGCTGGGGTAAATCCGTCGGAATATGGTACTCACTCGTTCCGCATTGGCGCTGCGACAGTAGCGGAGGCTGGGGGCATGTCTGATGCGGAGGTTAAAAGGTTGGGGCGTTGGAAGTCAGATGCTTTCCGCCGTTATGTTCGCCCTCATTTGTTGATTTGATAATTATTTCTATTTTCTTTCTTTCTAGGTTTCAGGAGGCCTGTGGTGTGGCTGCTGGGCCACTCATACATTTATTGGGCTGCACAACAAGCTTCTTATCGGCCCGAGGGTACCAGTCTCGGCTTCCGTCAAGCGGATGTGCATTGGAAGGGTTTTAGGGTTCTCCCTGAAGTGGTTAATTTAAGCAAGGTCACAAATGGACCAGCAGTTGTGGTCGTGCATGCGGGGGGAAACGACCTATGTTCTGTTAGGGTGACGGAACTCATTTCTATCATTAGGGCTGATTTCAATCGTTTTGCCACCTTTTTTCCTGAATTGGTTATAGTATGGTCCGAGATAGTCCCAAGGGTGTTGTGGAATGGTGCTCGCAACCATTCGGCCATTGAAAGGGCAAGGCGTATGGTCAACATGCGGGTGTCCCGGCATGTTAGGTCTATAGGAGGAGTGGTTATACGCCATCGACAATTGGAGGGGGATAACAAGGGGTTGATGTTACAGGATGGTGTCCATTTAAATGACATAGGGCTGGACATCTTCCTGTCAGGCCTTCAGGATGCCATTGATAGGGCGCTTTTCCTTTTTGCTGGTGGGGGTAGGAGCTCGGTATAGGGGTACACCTCACTCCTGTGGCGGTGTGGAGGGGCCTTGTCCGGTCAAGCTAGGGGCGACGGGAGTACAGTCACCTGCCGTATCAACTAGGACGTGCCCACTGCGGCAGCGGTGGCGTGGCATGCGAGGTGACGGTTATTGTCAACGAGATCAAGATCTTCCGGTTTTAGCTGCGGACAAGGTTTTTTCCCTCCATGCTATAAATAATAAAGCTGTGGCCTACCCCCACTTTATACCCACGCTCAGTCTATTGTGTCAATTATTTGGAGAAGACAGACTGTTTCACTTATATCCCTTTAGTCTCTCGAACTTCTCCCTTTTCCAGATGTTCTGTACACTCTAGTGCAACCAGTGTTGTCACACCTGTGTAAGAAAGAAGAGCAAAACCACTGTGCGACAACATTTGTAATAGGATCAGCACGTTTTACTATCCTACTTACAAGGTGAAAAGGCCTGTAGGGCAGACAGCAAATTTAAAATCTTTAGTTGACCATAAAAATTCTCAGTTATGTACCAACCAGTTTCACCTATCCGGCTTCCTCATTCGGAAGCCGGAAAAAATCCTTTTACTGCTAAGATTCAGTCAAATCTGCAAAACTTATAGGATGTGCTTCACAGTACAATGGATAATGACCCAAAACATAACGCAAAAGCATTTCAAGAGCTTCTTAAAGGAAAAGAACTGGTATACTCTTCAATGGCCAAGTCAATCACCCGTTCTTAACCTAATTGAGCATGTTTTTCATTTACAGTACTGAAAAAAAAACTTATGGCAGAAAGACCCACAAACAAGCAGTAACTGGAGGCGGCTGCAGTAAAGGCCTGGCAAAGCATCTCAACGGAGGAAACCCAGCATTTGGTGATGTCTACTTTAGACAGTTATTGACTGCACAGGATTTTCATCTAAGTATTAGAAATAATCCTTGAATTTATAATTATGTTTGTTTGTTCAATTACTTTTGAACCTGTGAAAATGGAGGGATTATGGAAAAAAAAAAGGCTAAAGTTCCTAAATGGTTTATGCAATACTTTTGTTAAACCACTTGAACTAAAGCTGAAATTCTACACATCAAATCACATATTCTGCAAAAATCGGCAGAATCGGCAATAAAAATTGAAATTTTTCCTGCAAATTGCCACTTTTGCGGCATAGAAAAGTTAATGAATACTGCCCTCTGTTTCTACATTTTTTACAAACCCTAAAGAGGCTGTTCTGTATTTATTTTCAATTCTTGGAGGAATAGAAGTTGATATCATTCAGAGACGCATATTAGATCCAGGAGAAATTTAGAATCCATTGTTCTTTTCGAAGTATTTATACAGATTATTAAGTCACTCGAACATAGCAGAGTGGCCTATTAAAACAGTCCTAGTTGTCTCAGATATCTCCAGGCAAAGGTGGCAGAGAATAAATCTGTACAGAATAGTTTTGAATGTAGACGTTTCATCACATGATAGACAATACCGTTTTCTTTTATGAACTTTTAGATAAAGTCTTGTGTTCCTGGTAAATAGATTGCTATAACTTTTAGGGTATGTTCACACGGCTTATTTTTAGCCGTTTTTTGGGCCATAAATGCCCCGAAAAAAACAATGAAAATATGGAAGCTGAACGCCTCCAAACTTCTGCCCATTGATTTCAATGGGAAAAACGGTGATCCGTTCCCACGGGGCGTTTTTTATGCGGCCATTTTTTAAAATGTTGCGTGAAAAAACGCCCCGTAAAAAAGAAGTGCATGTCCCTTCTTGAGCCATTTTTGGAGACGTTTTTCATTGGGTCAGAAGAAAAACAGCTCCAAGAAGGGCCATAAAAAAACACATAAAACACGCTTGATGCATAGATAATGGCTGTTAATCAGAGGCTGTTTCCCTTGAAAACAGCTCCATATTTACAGTCGTTTTTTGTTAAGTGTGTGAACTTAGCCTTAGGGTATAGAAAATGTTGTGATTTTTGCGGTGTAAAATCTGCAATTCCACTGCAAAAATCGCAAATCAGAAAAAAACTACTTTTTTTTGTTCAAAATGAATAAAAAGGTTAATACTTACCCCCCCCCCCCCCCCTTCCTGGCTTTGCCATAGCGATGCGTTCCTCTGTTCTCTTTCCAGGCCGGCCTCCTGGGATGACAATTCAACCAATGTGATGGCTGTCACCAATCACAGGCTGGTGAACAGAGGGACGCGTCACTATGACAACGCCCAGATTGTAAGTATTAACTTCTTTTTTTTCTAGCACTGTTTCCGCAGCTGAGATTTTGCAGGGTAATCTGCACCACAATTTGGTGCTGTTTTTCGGGCTGAATTCCCTGTGGGTTGCAGGATGGGTACGCTGTGTACTTTTATGCAGTGTATCCATCCTGTGTGCACTTAGCCTAATACATAATAATAATAAAATATTCGTTATGTTGAATAGGATTGGTTCTTATTCTACACTTTCTGGTATCTTCTATTTAAATAGAGCTTTACATGGGTTTATACAGTAGTACATGTTTTTCTTTAATATATATATATATATTTATATTTATATATATGACAGATCTCTATTGGTATCTATAGATAAAGCAGACTATTTACGTAAAAGTGCATAATATTAATAATGATAATACTACAAAAATTACGATACCATGTATATGAAAAACAGTTAGGTCCAGAATTATTTGGACAGTGACACAATCTTCATGATTTGGGCTCTGCATACCACCATATTGGATTTGAAATGAAACAACTGAGATGCAATTGAAGTGTAGACCTTCAGGTTTAACTCAAGGGGTTGAACAAAAGTATCTCGTGAAACGTTTAGGAATTGCAACCGTTTTTCTACACAGACTCCTCATTTCAGGGGCTCAGTGTAAAGGATCTGCCAGGCACAGCTTCTGTGTCAACGCCCATAGGTAATCAGTCTGCACCTGCTTCTATGTCTGTGAGACTGACTCCATCTTCCACCACTCAGGATGGCAGGCTTAGGAGTGGGAGAGCCTATCACAGCCTGGCCAGACGGAGCTAGCTCCCGCCCTCTGTCTATTTATACCTGCCTTTCCTGTTCCTCCTTTCTTTTGATTCTTCTCGTTTGGTTTCCTGGCCCTGCTGCAGCTTTTGAACTATTTGACCCTGCTTCATATTGACTCTGGCTCACTGACTACTCTCCTGCTCTGCGTTTGGTACCTCGTACACTCCTGGTTTGACTCGGCTTGTTCACTACTCTCCTGCTCTGCGTTTGGTACCTCGTACACTCCTGGTTTGACTCGGCTCGTTCACCACTCTTGTTGCTCACGGTGTTGCCGTGGGCAACTGCCCCATTTCCCTTAGCTTTTGTGTACCCTTGTCTGTTTGTCTGTCATGCACTTATTGAGCGTAGGGACCGTCGCTCAGTTGTACCCCGTCGCCTAGGGCGGTCGTTGCAAGTAGGCAGGGACTGAGTGGCGGGTAGATTAGGGCTCACTTGTCTGTTTCCCCACCCCTATCATTACATAATCACAAGCCCACATACCTAGTCTACCCTGGTCCCTCACACTACTATGGACCCCCTTGAGACCCTGGCTCAGCAAATGCAGGGGCTCTCCCTACAGGTCCAGGCCCTGGCTCAGAGGGTCAACCAGCCTGATGCTACCATGGTAGTGCCCCTCACCTCACCTCTTGAACCCCACCTCAAGTTGCCTGACCGTCTCTCAGGGGACCGGAAGACTTTTCTCTCCTTTCGGGAGAGTTGTAGGCTCTATTTTCGCTTAAAGCCCCACTCCTCAGGTTCTGAGAGCCAGCGGGTGGGTATAATAATGTCCCGGCTCCAGGCAGGGCCCCAAGAATGGGCCTTCTCCTTGGCTCCTGACGCCCCTGAACTTTCCTCCGTTGATCTTTTCTTTTCTGCTCTCGGACTCATTTATGACGAGACTGACAGGACTGCCTTTGCCGAGAGTCAGCTGGTGACCTTACGTCAGGGTAAGAGACCTGTTGAGGAGTATTGCTCTGACTTTAGGAAGTGGTGCGTATCTTCTCGGTGGAATGACCCTGCCTTAAGGTGCCAGTTTAGGTTGGGTTTGTCGAACGCCCTGAAAGACCTGCTAGTTAGCTATCCCTCTTCTGACTCCCTAGACCAGGTTATGGCTTTAGCTGTACGACTTGACCGACGTCTCAGGGAACGACAACTTGAACGTTTTTGTGTTTTCCCCTCTGACTCCCCCATGATGCCTCCCGAGGTTCCGTTGCTTCCACGGAAGACTCGGAGGTACCTATGCAACTCGGGGTCTCCGTGTCCCCCCGACAATGTAGAGAGTTCCGCAGGAAGAATGGTCTCTGCTTCTATTGTGGGGATGACAAGCATCAAGTGAACACCTGTCCTAGGCGTAAGAATAAGCAGCCGGAAAACTTCCGCGCCTAAGTGATCATCGGGGAGGTCACTTGGGCGCACAGGTATTTCCAGTAAATATGAAACGTAATAAAATCTTGCTTCCCTTTCAGGTCTCTTTTGGTGGTAGGTCTGCTACCGGCAGTGCCTTCGTGGATTCAGGGTCTTCTGCTAATATCATGTCTGTGGAATTTGCTATGTCTCTAGCTATGCCTTTGATTGATTTGCCTAAACCTGTCCCGGTAGTGGGTATCGACTCCACTCCTCTTGCTAATGGTTATTTTACACAGCATACCCCTGTTTTTGAACTCCTTGTTGGCTCCATGCATTTGGAGCAGTGCTCTATACTGTTGATGCAGGGATTATCGTCCGATTTGGTTTTAGGCCTTCCCTGGTTGCAGTTGCATAATCCCACGTTTGACTGGAATATTGGGGATCTTACCAAATGGGGTAATGAATGCTTGACGTCATGTTTTTCTGTTAATTCTATTTCTCCCCCTGAGGAGGTGAACACGCTGCCTGAGTTTGTTCAGGACTTCGCTGATGTTTTCTCTAAGGAGGCCTCCGAAGTGTTACCTCCTCATAGGGAATATGATTGCGCTATCGATTTGGTACCAGGAGCTAAGCTCCCTAAGGGTAGGATATTTAATCTCTCTTGTGAAGCCATGAGAGAGTATATCCAGGAATGCCTGGCCAAGGGTTACATTCGCCCCTCTACTTCTCCGGTAGGTGCTGGCTTCTTCTTCGTAGGGAAGAAGGATGGTGGTCTTAGGCCATGCATTGACTACCGTAACTTGAATAAGGTCACTGTAAGGAACCAGTATCCCCTTCCTTTGATTCCTGATCTCTTTAATCACGTTCAGGGGGCCCAATGGTTCTCTAAGTTTGATCTACGGGGGGCGTATAACCTTATCCGCATCAAAGAGGGGGATGAGTGGAAGACTGCGTTTAACATGCCCGAAGGTCATTTCGAATACCTCGTCATGCCCTTTGGGTTGTGTAATGCTCCCGTGGTCTTCCAGAATTTCATAAATTAGATTTTAAGAGATTACCTGGGGGTATTTCTTGTAGTGTACCTTGATGACATACTTGTGTTTTCCAAGGACTGGTCCTCCCACATTGAGCATGTCAGGAAGGTGCTCCAGGCCCTTCGGGAAAACTAACTGTTTGCTAAGACCGAAAAATGTGTGTTTGGGGTGCAGGAGATACCATTTTTGGGTCAAATCCTCACTCCTCATGAATTCCGCATGGGCCCCGCCAAGGTCCAGGTTGTGGCGGAATGGGTCCAACCTGCCTCCCTGAAGGCGTTACAGTGCTTCTTGGGGTTCGCTAATTATTACAGGAGATTTATTGCTAACTTCTCGGTCATCGCTAAGCCTCTTACGGACCTCACTCGCAAAGGTGCTGATCTCCTCCACTGGCCTCCTGAGTCTGTCCAGGCTTTTGAGGTCCTTAAGAAGTGCTTTATCTCGGCCCCGGTGCTGGTTCAGCACAACCAAATGGAGCCATTTATCGTGGAGGTTGACGCGTCCGAGGTGGGAGTGGGGGCTGTCTTGTCCCAGGGTACCAGGTCCCTCACCCATCTCCGCCCCTGTGCCTACTTCTCCAGGAAGTTTTCGCCCACTGAGAGTAACTATGATATTGGCAACCGTGAACTCTTAGCCATTAAATGGGCATTTGAAGAGTGGCGCCACTTCCTGGAGGGGGCTAGGCACCAGGTAACGGTCCTTACCGACCACAAGAATCTGGTTTTCCTAGAATCTGCCCGGAGGCTAAACCCGAGACAAGCTCGATGGGCGTTATTTTTTATCAGATTCAACTTTTTGGTTACCTATAGGGCTGGGTCTAAAAATATTAAGGCTGATGCACTGTCGCATAGCTTCATGGCCAGCCCTCCTTCGGAGGAAGATCCTGCTTGTATTTTGCCTCCAGGTATAATCATTTCCTCGATTGATTCTGATTTGGTCTCTGAAATTGCGGCTGATCAAGGTTCAGCTCCCGGGAACCTTCCTGAGAACAATTTGTTTGTTCCCCTGCAATTCCGGCTAAGGGTACTTAGGGAAAATCAAGACTCTGCACTATCTGGTCATCCAGGCATCCTGGGTACCAAGCACCTCATTGCCAGAAACTATTGGTGGCCTGGGTTGCCTAAAGACATTAAGGCCTACGTCACCGCTTGTGAGGTTTGTGCTAGGTCCAAGACTCTCAGGTCCCGACCAGCGGGCTTACTACGTTCTTTGCCCATTCCCCAGAGACCTTGGACCCATATCTCCATGGATTTTATCACCGATTTGCCTCCATCTCAAGGCAAGTCGTGGTGTGGGTTGTAGTAGACCGCTTCAGTAAGATGTGAAACTTTGTGCCCCTCAAGAAACTACCCAATGCTAAGACGCTAGCTACCTTGTTTGTCAAACACATCCTGCGTCTCCATGGGTTCTCTGTCCATATTGTTTCTGACAGAGGGGTACAATTTGTTTCATTGTTTTGGAGAGCCTTCTGTAAAAAGTTGGAGATTGATCTGTCCTTCTCCTCTGCCTTCCATCCTGAAACCAATGGCCAAACTGAGAGGACTAATCAGTCTCTAGAACAATATTTAAGGTGTTTTATCTCTGACTGTTGATTGGGTCTCATTTATTCCCCTCGCCGAATTTTCCCTTAATAACCGGCTCAGTAACTCGTCAGGGGTCTCCCCCTTTTTCTGTAATTTTGGGTTTAATCCACGGTTCTCCTCCGTTTCACCTGGTAGTTCCAACAATCCCGAGGTAGAGGTCGTTCATCGGGAACTGTGCACAGTCTGGGCCCAGGTTCAGAAGAACCTAGAGGCGTCCCAGAGCATACAAAAAACTCAGGCAGATAGAAGACGTTCTACTAACCCCTTGTTTATGGTCGGGGATCTGGTGTGGCTATCGTCAAAGAACTTGCGCCTTAAAGTCCCGTCCAAGAAGTTTGCTCCCCGGTTTATAGGGCCGTACAAGGTCATTGAAGTCCTCAATCCTGTCTCCTTCCGACTGGAGTTGCCCCCATATTTTCGGGTACACGACGTGTTTCATGCCTCCCTCCTTAAACGCTGCTCCCCGTCCTTGGCTCCCTCGAGGAAACCTCCTGTCACCATTCTCACCCCTGAGGGGTTGGAATTCGAGGTGGCCAAGATTGTGGACAGCAAGATGGTCCAAGGCTCCCTCCAGTACCTGGTCCATTGGAGAGGATATGGGCCTGAGGAGAGGACTTGGGTACCCGCCCGGGATGTTCACGCTGGGGTATTGGTCAGGAGGTTCCACCTTAGTTTCCCCAATAAACCAGGTCCACCTAGAAAGGGTCCGGTGGCCCCTCATAAAAGGGGGGGTACTGTAAAGGATCTGCCAGGCACAGCTTCTGTGTCAACGCCCATAGGTAATCAGTCTGCACCTGCTTCTATGTCTGTGAGACTGACTCCATCTTCCACCACTCAGGATAGCAGGCTTAGGAGTGGGAGAGCATATCACAGCCTGGCCAGACGGAGCTAGCTCCCGCCCTCTGTCTATTTATACCTGCCTTTCCTGTTCCTCCTCGTTTGGTTTCCTGGCCCTGCTGCAGCTTCTGAACTATTTGACCCTGCTTCATATTTACTCTGGCTTACTGACTACTCTCCTGCTCTGCGTTTGGTACCTCGTACACTCCTGGTTTGACTCGGCACGTTCACCACTCTTGTTGCTCACGGTGTTGCCGTGGGCAACTGCCCCATTTCCCTTAGCTTCTGTGTACCCTTGTCTGTTTGTCTGCCATGCACTTATTGAGCGTAGGGACCGTCGCCCAGTTGTACCCCGTCGCCTAGGGCGGGTCGTTGCAAGTAGGCAGGGACTGAGTGGCGGGTAGATTAGGGCTCACTTGTCTGTTTCCCCACCCCTATCATTACACTCAGAAGTAATTGCACAAATTAACATTACCATAAATCAAATGGGTTTTTTAATACTTTGTAGAGAATCCTTTGCAGGCAATGACTGCCTGAAGTTTGGATCCCATGGACATCACCAAACACTGGGTTTCCTCCTTTGTGATGCTTTGCCAGGCCTTTACTGGAGCTGTCTTCAGTTGTTGCTTGTTTGTGGGTCTTTCTGCCTTAAGTTTTGTCTTAAGCAAGTGATATCCAGCTCGATCGGGTTGAGATATGGTGATTGACTTGGTCATTGCAAAATATTCCACTTCTTTGCCTTAAAAAACTCCTGGGTTGCTTTCGCAGTATGTTTTGGGTCATTGTCTATCTGTACTGTGAAGCGACGTCCAATCAACCTTGCTGCATTTGGTTGAATCTGAGCAGAAAGTATATCCCTGAACACTTCGGAATTTATCCGGCTGCTTCTGTCTTCAGTCACATCATCAATAAACACTAGTGACCCAGTGCCTTTGGCAGCCATGCATGCCCATGCCATCACACTGCCTCCACCATGTTTTACAGAGGATCTGGTGTGCTTTGGATCATGAGCCGTTTCAAGCCTTCTCCATACTTTCTTCCTCACATCCTTCTGGTACAGGTTGATCTTAGTTTCATCTGTCCAAAGAATGCTGTTCCAGAACTGGGCTGGCTTCTTTACATGATGTTTGGCAAAGTCTAATCTGGCCTTTCTATTTTGGAGTCTGATTAATGGTTTGCACCTTGTAGTGAACCCTTTGTATTTGCTCTCATGAAGTCTTCTCTTTATGGTAGACTTAGAGTCTAGGTTTTTCTTCACAATGGAAAGGATTCTGCGATCATCCACCAATGTTGTCTTCCGTGGATGTCCAGGCTTTTTGGAATTCACAAGATCACCGGTGTGCTCTTTTTTTTTTCTTTCAAGAATGTACCAAATTGTTGATTTGGCCACTCCTAACATTTGTGCTATCTCTCTGATTGATTTCTGCATTTTTTTAGCCTTACGATGGTCTGTTTCACTTGCATTGAGAGCTCCTTTGACCTCATGTTGCGGGTTCACAGCACCAAATGCAAATGTCACACCTGGAATCAACTCCAGACCTTTTACCTGCTTAATTGATGATGGATTAATGAGTGAATAGCCCATGCAGCCCATTAAATAGCTTTTGAGATAATTGTCCAATTACCTTTGGTCCCTTGAAAAAGAGGCAGCTACAAATTAAAGAGCTGTAATTTCTAAACTCTTCCTCAAATTAGGATGTGAATACCCTCAAATTAAAGCTGAGAGCCCATATTGATTATATAACTGTATATTCAATATGTTTTGTTAAACAGCTAAAATGCCAAAACTTGTGTCACTGTCCCAATAATTCTGGACCTAAGTGTATTAAACACAGGTGGCCGACTGATAATGGCAGGAAGAGGTATATAATGTATTAAAAGGAGATATTTACTGACCTCCATCTATGACCAATGAAACACTGACAATGAGTAGGAATAAAAACAAATATTTACTTACATCCATAATTTGCAAGGAATTAAACCAGATATTGCCTCTTATGGTGTTTGCCATTTTTAAAGAACATACGATATAAACAATAATATACAGTGAGGTGAATAGAGAGTTAAGATGAAAAGGGAGACAAGAGTTTGGAAGGACATATGCGGCATCAGGCATGGAAGCAGAGACAGCAAGATACTCCTAGCCGTGCAAAGCAAAGCATGCAGAGCACGAGGAGTCACATGGAAACCAGTACCTGATGTACACTAGGACGTCTCAGCCCACCAGCACCAGAGTGTTCCCATTATAACAATAAGTCCTAGGAGGGGAAGGGAGAGAACAGGAGGGTCAGATCCACAGGGGGCCTGAGAGACGAAGAGGAGGGAGAAAAAAGCAGGAGAGAAAAAGAGTAAGAAGAGATCGATGAATGGTAAAATGTGGAAGAGAATCCAGAATGTAATGCAAAATAAAATCGACAGTAATATGAGTTGTATTGAATGAGAATGATTATTTCATACCAAATAAAAAATATATCAAGGCCAAATAATAAATGAAAGCATATGATTGTGTATCATACAATATAGGAACATAGTTTCAAGAAGAAGAAGAATGGAACAGAAAAGTAATGCGCAATAGAAGAGACAGAAGCCAGTAAGGATGGTATACATCGGAGTGATCGGTCCAACCACAGAGAATTTAACATCACATCATATGGACGCAAACAGAGATTGATGTATAAACATTTAATGAACACAATTGGTAACGGCCCATAGCAAAGGAAAATTGATGAAGCCGGTCAGAAAGTTAGCATTTGTACATTGTTTGAATATGTGAGTAATAAATGCAGTGAAGGAAAGCAAGTTCCGCCAAAAAATCATGTAAAGAATTGTTTATAGATGGTAAATTCCAACAGGAACGGGCAGACGGTTCATTGGACAAAAACATTGTGAAAGAGGCATGAGGCACATTGACGTACAAAAGAAGTGACATTTTTTTGGATGATGAGAATAATGGACAGAGTAATGTAAAGTCAGGAGAGTCAAGAGTAGAACATAGGTAATAGGAATTATAAATAGTGAAAAAGCAGCCAGATTAGATATGAGAAGAGAAAGGAAGAATAAAGAGAATGAGATAGGAAGAGAGAGAAATAGAAATATGGAGAGAAAAAGAGAAATACATTGGTTACACAGGTGTCAGTAGAAAGGTAAGTCTGCGAAATGTAATCATTAAATCCAAAATAATATTCAGAGTTGACTTTTTGCTATTAGATGTCAAATAATAAGCAACAAATAAAACATCATTGTATATGAGATGTCGACTTAGTGGTCAGCAAAGCCATTACAATGGGCTTCTTTTTATCCATTAGGAGTTTTCAATATACTATTGTAGGTTTCTTACTCTGTCGGAGTAGCTACATATTTAGCGAGAACTACACTCCTACACACGGTAGGAGTTTTCCACCATAAAAAATATATCTTCTGTTACAAAAATACTTAGAGAGTATTTCCACCCAAATTTATTAAATAGTATATATTTGTAAATCAGAAATTAGAACAGTTGCCATATTCAATGTTCATTATGTTTGTTTTACTTACTGAGATATTGACATTCTTTTATTCACTGTCATCAGACATTTTTAGAAAAGAGATAACAGGAAGTGCAGCCATATTGCTATTGATTATACATGCTGACGAAGTAACAAGTGGCAACGTTTATTACCAGGTTGCACTTCCAGTTGGCCTGATACTGCATATGTTATAAATTAATGTACTAGTGAAACCCGCAACTTAGAAATGCTTAATCATTGGGTTCCAAAAGCAAAGAAAGTTAAAAGGATTCACTGCCCCGAGCCAACCTGATTGGAGAAAAATAACTTGTATATAGAACTGATAATGATCACCTTCACCATACAACAGGGACGGATGACACCAAAAACCTACAATTTGTAGACTTGAAATAGACAAAAATAGAAATAGTCATTGACCTGTCAAAAAATTAGGCATGATTTAGAGATCTGAAATAGAGTAGGAGAGGAGGGGTGATAACCAGCTGAGAAAGAAGTCTATGGATAGTCCTTCAGAGAATTAGCAATGCGTGTCCTGCTGCTTGGGCCATTTTGCTTGGGAGAAGTGGACTATCCTATATACATGATTGTTTACCTCTACATTTGGGGACTGTATAACAACTTCCTTGCTTATTTTCTGTGCTTATTCTTTCCCCTTTCTTTTCTTGACATTTGATGTCATGCTAATGTTTTCATTTCACTTTTTAAGGGGCTGATTATTCTTTTTGCAATCTCCACTGAATTATGAATGAAGTATTGAGTCTGTATAATGTATATTTTGACCAGTAATGTAAGTCCTGGACATTTATCTTTAATACTTTATTTTTTAGGAAGTTTATATCTGGGCATTGCAGAATGTAATGGAGTATTATTCCTATGGAAACTAGTTACTCAAACATTCTGCATTGGCTGGTCTTTATACATTTTTAGTACTCAGTATTACTGTGTATTTCTAGTAAAGTATTTTACAGTAACTACTATTCCATATCCAAGGACCAATGATGCTATCCCACTCAATGAAGATTTATTATATCAATATGTTACAGATGTGATGAGTTTACATAATAAATCATCATGGAACGGGATGTTCTGTCATTGGATATGGAATACTTATAGTAAGATCTGCACTGCCTTGTGCTCGAATCTTGTGTCTACCTTTTAACGGGTACATTCTATCGGGGAGATACACATTACTATTGGGAAATTTGAAACCTTCTTTTCCCCTTGGTACGGTAATTGTAAACAGCTCTCCTCAAGGAAACCTTGAATTTAGAATAAGAAAATGACGTATTAATTTTATTAGTGCTACAAGACAGCTCTTTAAAACCTTCCATACAGTTGTATCATTCTGTCAATTCACACTAAGATAGATAAAATAGTAAAAGTACAGGTTTTCAAAGCGCTGCAGATCCAAGTAGATATGGTCACTGGTAGAGATGAGCGAACTTATGAGAAGTTCGGTTCGGCTGGTTCGCCGAATTTCACTAAAAAGTTTGATTCGGACCGAACTAGTTCTGACCGAACCTGTAATTTCCGTGCGCCGAGCATGGTACTGTCCAGGGTGCTGAAAGAGTTTATGGGCTGCACTAACTCTTTCAGCAACCTTGACAGTACCATGCTCGGCGCGCGGAAAATACTATTTTAATGTAATAAAAAAAATAAAATAATACGTTCATACTTACATTCCTCCTGTCCGGCCTCCAGCGATGACGTTTCATCCATGTCGCCGCTGCAGCCAATCACAGGCTGTAGTGGCGGTCACGCACGTCAGGATGACGTCAGAAGGCCGGCCTCCAGGGATGACGCTTCATCCCACGTGACCGCCTCTGCAGCCAATCACAGGCTGCAGCGGCCTCTGCAGCCAATCACAGGCTGCAGCGGCCTCTGCAGCCAATCACAGGCTGCAGCGGCCTCTGCAGCCAACCACAGGCTGCAGCGGCCTCTGCAGCCAATCACAGGCTGCAGCGTCAGGAAAGAAGGTCGGACTGGAGGAAGAAGAGGGACTCGTCAGCAAGACAACGACCGGGTACGTATGAAATGCTTTTTATTTTATTTTTAATCAGCAGCCTCTTTTCTCTATCAGTGATTGATAGAGACAAGTGGCTGCCGATTAGTATAATATTTTTGTAATGTTTTTTCTGCCCGCCCGGGTTCGGTCAAAACGTGTTCGGCCGAACCCGGTGAAGTTCGGATTCGCTGCGAACCGAACTTTTCGCGATGTTTGGACCGAAACCGGGTTCGGTTGTCCCGGTTCGCTCATCTCTAGTCACTGGTGTAGTTAAAAGTGTTTTATTCTGGTAATACGCTTTGCGGCTCCAAACCAGAGCCTTCAACAGGTACCAAAAATCATGGTTAGGAAAAAGAATAAGAATAAGATAAAATGCAATAGTTTCCTGGTAAGCATGGTATAATAGTCACAGAGCGGGGTGCCTGTGCTCCGTGAGCACCATTAAATAGCCGATAGCCTTAAATGTTTTCTATGTTTGGCCGAGCAGCAAAGCAAATAAATGATGGGGCAGGGACTGTAACCCACGATCCGTGTCCCCACATCGTCGTCAGCGGTGCGTGGTAAATGTCGGAGTATAGATCGACAGAGTTGGTTGCCACAGCAACTAGACGCTTAGGGTTAAGCATTTTTTCACGCACTTTTTTCTTCTCACTTTCTGAGTATAAATGTGAAGCCTCTCTTATCCTTCTGTACTGTTGCTTGTACCTGATGAAGGCTCCGGTCCGGAGCCACAACGAGTAGTATCTGAATAAAGCACCAGTGACCATATTTACTTGGATCTGTAGCGCTTTGAAAACCTGTACTTTTACTATTTTATCTATATACTTCTACGGACGTACTGCCAGCAGTGTCGTACTGGCCCTTTAGAGGACCAGAGCAGCCTATGGTGGGCCCAGGCTCTGACACAGTAATGTTAAATGTCCAACAGAAGACAACTCCATTTGGAGCTCTATGGAGCCAATCACTTGCCTCTATTTCTTATGGGATGATTCACAAATTAGCTATTAGATCTTATTGATGATATGTCCTGTGTGTACAACGATAACAACAAGGACTGTGATAAAATTAAAAGTGGACATGTACATGTTCCATACAGATGGAGTGTGGTCCCTCAGAATCATCAGCTCTGGTAGGCCCAAGGAACCCCAGTCCGACACTGACTGCCAGTACAGATCCGGAACAGGTCGAGCAGCAGCATTCATCCGCTTTTCATTTTTATTGTGTCTGACTGGCACAATTACATTAGGTGAGCGCTCACCTAACAGTTTGCCTCCTATTGATATACCCTTCACGCACAGTATTATGATATGGAGGACTGTGTCTTTTTTCTCTTTTAGTCTCCAGTTCACTCTAAGAGACATCACAAATACTGCCATTACCTCATGACAGGACTAACTTGATTCTAATTTAAAGTAAGATAAGGACAAGTTTAAGTGGCTTTGTAGAACAGAGGGCGTTTTGTGTATTTATCTATTAAACCCCTATAGAACCACTTTGACATCTAATGTTCACATATATTGTAACGTATATGGTCACGGACCGTCGTCCTGGCTTACCCTCTGGCGGCCATGGTCTGGACACTGTCTCCCGCAGGAAAGCGCGCGCCCGCGCGTGCACAGCCTTAAAGGCCCAGAATGCGCACATTTGCAGAATAGCTGCAATTAGCCTGGAATGCTTTTGGACTATAAAAGGGGCTCTGCCCTCTCGATCTTTGCCTGAGCGTTGTTGTGTTACCTTAAGTTTGTCCTAGTGTTTTCCAGTTCCCAGTGTTTCCCGTTCCTGCTGCCTGTACCCTGTGTCCCGTGCTACCGTGCCTCTGTGCCTTCAAGTCTTGGAGTCATGTTGTGCCTTCCGCTGCATCTATTGTGTCGCACCCCGCCGGGTGTCTGTCTACTGTCGGAGCCTCATCTTAGCCTGAATCCATCGCTACTGTCTACATTGCCTCAGGTACCCTTTCAGAAATATAGACATTGTATTATACCTGTTTGGCTAGCTGATATCCCGCTACGTGGTACAGCCCAGTGGGTCCACACCCCACGCCATTACATATATGTTCATTTATATACTGTACATGTTCTATACCTGGTTAATTAAAACATACTGTTAAATTCTTATTTTGTGTTTACTGTGGTTAATATCACTCAATTTGAAATTAGGAAATTTATACCATGAAAATGCTCAAATCACACATACAAGAACGATAACTGATGTCCATTTACATAATTTTACTATGATAACTTTAACATTATTTCTTTAGAAAGGCCAGTATACAAATATGCAGCAGCAGCAGCCATATAGTGAAGCAGTTACCCTTTTTACCTTATCTTTGCTGGGAGGTAAAAAAAATTATTATAACCAGAGAAAATTAAATAAATTAAACATAGGACATGTTTTTAAGATTTGTGTTTTTCTTTGGACTCAGTCACATACAAAATATGTCATCTTGATAAATGAAGAAATTATCTTAGCTGATGCTGTCCAGAGGACAAGTGAATGGTATTCAAAGAAAATAAATTAAGTGAAATGTTTATCAGCACTCGGGTTCCCAAACCAGATTCATGGCATACTCTCTTATATTCTTACCACTCTCTTTGATTCCAACAGGGTGACGAAATTATGTAGAACGAAGAAAGGACACTAATACCTACTCACACTGTATGAAACAATAGTAGTAGTAAAAGAAACACCATGTTGTGATTACACACACACACACACACACACACACACACACACACACACACACACACACACACACACCCTAAGGGTATCTTCACACGGCCCATTTTCGGACGTTTTTCGGGCCGTAAATGCCCAAAAAACAGCCGAAAAATTGGAAGCAGAACGCCTCCAAACATCTGCCCATTGATTTCAATGGGAAAAACGGTGTTCCGTTCTGACGGGCCGTATTTTTATGTGGACATTTTGAAAAACGGCTGCGAAAAAGAAGTGCAGGTCACTTCTTGGGACGTTTTTTGAGCCGTTTTTCATAGACTCTATTGAAAAAAGCTCCAACAACAGCCGTAAAAAAAACGCTGCGAAAAACACTGCGAAAATCGCGAGTGGCTTAAAAAATGTCTGAAAATGAGAGGCTGTTTTCCCTTGAAAACAGTTCCGTATTTTCAGACAGTTTTTGAGTTTGTGTGTGCACATACCCTGAGGGTATGTGCACACGCTGAATAAAAAACTTCTGAAAATACGGAACTGTTTTCAGAGAAAACAGCCTCTCATTTTCAGGTGTTTTTGAAGCTAAGGGTATGTGCACACACACTAATTACGTCCGTAATTGACGGACGTATTTCAGCCACAAGTACCGGACCGAACACAGTGCAGGGAGCCGGGTTCCTAGCATCATAGTTATGTACGACGCTAGGAGTCTCTGCCTCTCTGCCGGACAACTGTCCCGTACTGTAATCATGTTTTCAGTACGGGACAGTTGTCCTGCAGCGAGGCAGGGACTCCTAGCATCGTACATAAGTATGATGCTAGGAGCCCAGCTCCCTGCACTGTGTTCGGTCCGGTACTTGCGGCCGAAATACGTCCGTCAATTACGGACGTAATTAGTGTGTGTGCACATACCCTTAAAATGAAGCTTCTTTTAATATAGAGCTTCTTTTGAGGCGTTTTTTTAAGGCGTTTTTCATAGTGTTCAATGGAATATCAGCTCCAAAAAATGCCTCAAGAAGTGACTTCTTTTTACGGAGCGTCTTCTTACGCCCTGTTTTTTAAAAACAGCGGCGTAAAAAGACGCCCCATATGAACTAAATACTGTTTATCCCATTGATTTCAATGGGAAGATGTTTGTAGGCGTTCAGCGTCCATTTTTTCATGCGTGTTTCAAAGCGTAAACGCCCCAAATTACGCCTGAAAACACTGCGTGTGAACATACCTTAAGGGTTATTTGGTTTTGTCAGGTTTGCTTCTCTTCTAGGGTGTGTTCACACGCAGTGTTTTCAACCGTTTTTCGGGCCGTAAACGTCCCGAAAAATTGCTGAAAAATCGGAAGCAGAACGCCTCCAAACATCTACCCATTGATTTCAATGGGAAAAACGGCGTTCTGTTCCAACAGGCCGTTTTTTACGCGGCCGTTTTAAAAAAAATGGCACGTAAAAAGACACCCAAAAAAAAGAAGTGCATGTCACTTCTTGGGACGTTTTTGGAGTCGTTTTTTATTGACTCCATAGAAAAACAGCTCCAAAAACGCCTGTAAAAAACGTAGTGAAAAAAGCGACGTGCTTAAAAAACGTCTGAATATCAGGAGCTGTTTTCCCTTGAAAACAGCTCCGTATTTTCAGACGTTTTTGAGTTTGTGTGTGCACATACCCTTAGTGTCATCTGAGTTCAACTTTAAGTCACAAGTTGGAAGGTGACTGCAGATTACTGAAGATTTCTCCAGCGACGCATACTACAGCATACCATGGTGTTCGGTGGACAGCTTACAGTGACAGTAGCTAATGATTTAAACTCTGTGGCCCATCAATTGTGGAAGATTTATCAAAACTGGTGAAAAAAAAAGCCCAAAAGATGGCAGCAACCAATCAGATTCCAGATCATTTTTAAGAGACCCTTTTGAAAGTTAAAGACGCAATCTGATTGGTTGCTATGTCCCACTTTTCCTTTGCACTAGTTTTGAAAAAATCTCCCCAATGTCTTCCCTGTTGGACCCGTCCCTTGAACCATTTCCATAGCACACAAGCAAAAATAATTGTACTTACCAGTCTAGATACGATCTTCCCTATTCAGGCAGATGGAAATTCTAGTAGCTTTTTAGCAATACACACCACTAGCACTTTTGGAGCATAGAAGGTCAAGATGCTGGTCTCCACAACAGTTTGGAGGCCGAGCATGGTCACCTCTTTCTGGCAAAATCACTCTGGCAGTCCTTAACAGGTTCATTCCTTGCACAGATTATGGGGAAACTAAAGAACTTCCTGATGAATTAATACAATGGAGAATTCCATAGAAAGTAAAATGCCATTAGTTAAGATTCACAGTTCTTTGCATAGTAGTTTTGCAGTGTCACACTATAGATAGAGTAAGGTGACTTTGCAGCATAGCACATTGAACATAGAACTTTGATCAGTGAACCAGGATACACGTAGAATGACAAAACTACACGGATACTACATTCACACAGTTAGAGCTAGGAGTAGCAAACATTGTACACTAAGGGCCCTTTTACACGGGGCAATAATCGGGCAAATGAGTATTCGCAGAATGCTCATTCCCCATCATTGCCCTGTGTAAACAGGGCAACGAACAGCCGTTGCAGGATTTGTCGTTGTCGGCAGCACATTTCCCCGTGTAAACAGGGTGACGTTCTGCCGACATGATAATAATGTATGGGGACGAGCGTAGTTATGAGTGCTCGTCCCCATACATAGCTATTTGTGAAAGGAGCAATCGAGTGCCGATCAACGAGCTGTCTCGTTAACCGGCCCTCGTTGTTATGGCCAAAATGGGCCGATGTAAAAAAAGGACCTTAACTGCTAATCAAGTCAGTAATTTAAAAGGGTTAAATAAAATGAGGAAAATTTTCTTTTTTTTTAAAAAAAAAAACAGCACCACCGTTGTCCCTTAGCTCTGCCCTTTATCAAGAGTGGCACTGTTTTTTTGGGATGTTGTAGAAAAAGAAACATTAGAGTTACCTGCAAGCCACTCTCCTTCAGCCTATGGATCTCCTCTCTGCACAACCTCAGCTCCTCCTGTAACTTGTCCTGCTCCTCCTGGCTGAGACGGTGACGTTGTTGCAGTTCTTCAATCTCAGAGAGGAGACCAGCACACTGCAAGAATAAGCAACAAGTTTAATGGACCAGGTAGTCAGTGTGGTGAGTGACCAAACATGACTAAGGAACTAAGAAGAAATATGAACTATGTATTATGTGAATATGATCTGAAATTTATGTTGAAATAAAATACTATATACTCTAAACATTTGTAGATTAACACAATTCCTCACATCTAACTTGCTCCTTCACCCTCTTCAGTCTAGGTTCTAAGGGTATGTGCACACACACTAATTACGTCCGTAATTGACGGACGTATTTCGGCCGCAAGTCCCGGACCGAACACAGTGCAAGGAGCCAGGCTCCTAGCATCATACTTATGTACGACGCTAGGAGTCCCTGCCTTGCTGCAGGACAACTGTCCCGTAGTATAATCATGTTTACAGTACGGGACAGTTGTCCTGCAGCGAGGCAGGGACTTCTAGCATCGTACATAAGTATGATGCTAGGAGCCCGGCTCCTTGCACTGTGTTCGGTCCGGGACTTGCGGCCGAAATACGTCCGTCAATTACGGACGTAATTAGTGTGTGTGCACATACCCTTATTCTTTTTACATGCTTCTCTTTCTGCTTTCTCTATCCTCTGGATGTGACAATGTTGACCACTCTCTTGTGCACACTGTTCTAATTCTACAAATTCAGCATTTTCGAGACATTCATGGCATTGTGTTCTTCTGGTTTTCTCCTATCTCTCCTTCAAGGGTTCCTCATCCTGTGCTATACCGCTCACTGTTTATGTACTTCAAGGTTCAGTCCTTGGCCGGTACTTTTCTCAATTTACACTTCTTCCTTTTTGAAAATCCATTTCTTCTTTTAGTTTCCAATACCACCTGTATGCCAATGACACCCAGATCTACTTGTCTACTCCAAATACCTCTCCTTCTGTTCTGCCTAATGCTTCAAACTGCCGTTAAGCAATATCCTACCGGATGTGCAAGAGGTACTTGAAACTTAATCTATATAAAACTGAGCTCATAATCTTTCTTATTTCACCCTTCAAACCCCTACTTACATTAGTGAATGGTTTTGTCGTCACTTCCACCTCGAATGCTCGCTGCCTTGGTGTCACCTTTGACTCAGCTCTATACATCACCCCCACATTCCAAATATCCCAAAATCCTGCTGTCTACAATTAAGAACTATCTCAAATATATGCCCTTTTAACACTCATGGGTCCACCAAAGCTCTAATTTGTGACACAATGATTTCCCATCTTGACTACTGCAACCTCCTTCTGTCAGATCTCCGGTTAACAAGACTCTTTTCACTTCAATCTATCATGAAGACTCTTGTTAGACCCATCTATCCCTACCAGCACTCTTTAACAACTCTTCCTCTTTGCCAGTGTCTACACTAACCTCCCATCTACCTGCAAACCAAATTTAAACTGCTATGTTTTATCTTCAAATACCTACCCTATATCTTTACCCTTGTTTGCAGATATTTCTCGAACTGCCATCTCCATTTCTCTTTAGGTTTATACCTTTCCACTTTTCTGATCACCTCATTATTTCAGCAGAATTTCTTCCAGGCAACCCATTCTTTTGAACTCTTTACCCTGTCCTATTGGACTTTCCTATACCTTCAAAAAGATCAGGACCACAAAACTCACTTGTTCCATAATGCATACATATCTTTGTACTCTTACATTGTCCCTCGTTGTCTTGTCGTGGCAAGTTGGCCCACACAGTATGATTAAAATTTGCACTAACAACCTTACATTTGTAAGTATAATAAACATAGCCGTAATGCAATTTAAAATGATCTACCTTATTTACAGCATTTGGTCCTCTGAGCGCTCGCAGAGTGCTGTTGCAATGTTTTTTCGCATTGTCCCTCAACCTGTAGCCAACAACTACCAGTTCCTGAAAACACTCTTCCCCCTCACCTACTATTTTTTAGACAGTAGGCTTGTTTTGAGCATGGCTTTCTTTCCCTCTTTTATCCTTGCTCTATAAACTATAATAATAATAATACATTATCGAACATTTTCCTACAATTAAAGTCAGAAGAACACACAGTATCCTCTACTGCAGAGATCTCCAGCTATTGAAAAACTACAACACCCAGCATACCCTGAAAGCCAAAGGCTTTAATATTCTAGCCGAAAGCGGTCAGGGCATGCTGGGAATTGCAGTTTCACAACAGCTGGAGAGGGCCGAAGGTTGTGTGACACCTGCTCTACTGTTATCTGTTCTGTTTTCACCCAGCTTTACCAGCCTAGTTATGTAGTGATGCAGCCCCACATCCAAAGTGCTATATACTAGTCAGATTTGTCCTTTTAGACTAGTAAAAATAGGTAACAACCTCTATGGCAGTCATCATAATTGCAGCCATCTTAGTGGCACGCAGCTTTCACAAAAACATGAGATACACTTATGGAACTGATCAATAATTTATTTTCTTTTAATAACTAATCTGTATCAGTAATTTAATAAAATATTTTACTTGTGTTTTCATCAATTCCATGGTAATAGAATATAGATATTTACATAAAAGAGAGAGATTTTAAGAAAAAAGCTTTTCACATAGTTTGGATGTCTGAGTGTACTTGAATGTCCACAATTAATTCACCTTTTTATCAAGTTTTTTTTCACATTCCATCTATCCATATGTGCAGAGACTCTTCAGCCAACCCAATACAAAATATTTATTTTTTTATTTGGTACAGATTTTTATTTTTCTTCTAACACAATAAGATTGTTTTACTTGCATGGCAAATGTTTTCTATATGAGAGCACGTCCGAAACTTTTGCAAATAGGTTTTCATTATGAAATAATACATTAAATAAACACTCACTTCGCTCTGCGCTCTCTGCACTTTCTCTTCGGCACTCTGAAGCTGGACATGCAGTCTGTTCTTGTCCTCTTCACGGGTCATTTTATATTTCTCAAGCTCAGCCATGCTTTCTGTCTCAATAATTCCACTCAGAGCAATGATGTTTTCAACATCATACTGTGTCATGTTTGTCTCTGTCAGACTGTCAGTCTCTTCTCCATGGTCTTGCTGTTCCTCCTCTATGCCATCCCCATGATCTGTCTCCTCCACCCTAAGTAGTATTTATAATAATTTTATCACACATTTATCATAATTTAAAGGGGTTGTCCAGTCCCTAAAAATGTATGGCCTATCCTCAGGATGTAGCTGCGATTCACAGTATTACAGCCTTCTCCCATTGAAGTGAATGTGCAAAGAAGGCTGTAATACCTGTGAATCGCCGCTACATGTGTCAACGACTCACAGTGAGCAATAGAAATGAAGGGGAAACAGCTCGTACAAGTGCTGCACCCCCTTCAAAATAGCTGATTAGCGGGGGCCCGGGGAGTCCAACCCGACCTATCAGCTATTGATGGCCTATCCTGAGGATAGGCCATCAATTCTTTGCGACTGGACAATCCCTTTAATGCTAGAGGTAGTAAAGAGTTAAAATGCAACCATGTTGGTTTTATTGGACTGTTTATATAACATGCTATAGAGATACTGTACAGCTAAATTTGCCATTCCCAATAACTCTTTCTGTTCACATTGTAAGATCCCAGCAAATCATGACAACCAAGAAACTCAGCTGTGATAGATCTGTAATGGGACAGACTATGTTTATATACTATATTTACATTAGAAAGCTATTGGCCTGGAAGATCATGTGGGTATTGAGGAAATATTCCTGATCTTGCAAAGAATACTTGCAGGGGCGTAGCTATAGGTGCTGCAAAAGTACCAATTGCACCCGGGCAACTGGTGCATAAGAGCGCACAAAGGCCCCTTTGCCACATAAGAAGACAATCGTATCATAAATAGCACATTAATGGTAGGGAGCCCAGTAACATATTTGTTACGACTCTGAATGCTGGGAATGTTAGGGCTTATTTACATGAATGTGGAAATCGGCCGTGTGATGGAGGTTTTTTAATGGCCGTCACACGGCTGCATAAATATCAATGTATTTCTTTGGGGCTATTCACGTGGCCGTTGTTTTAACGGACTGTGTGAACGGCCTGTAAAAAAAATAGGACATGTCCTATTTTTGCCATCTTTCACGGATCCCTCAATAGACCCAATTGTATGTGGGATCTGTGAATTGGGTCCCGGATGGTTGCAAATCAGCCATGAAAAAACTGTCATTTTTCACAGCCGACTTGACACACAATCGTATGAATAAGTTCTTACTTAAAAATTGTCCAACGTTTGAATAAAAGAAAAATCATAAAACATTGGAGACTGGGATTGAAAAGGTATAAGAAAGTTGAAAACCTTTCTGATGTTGGTATCAGGCTTCCTCTCCTACACCTCAATGGTAGAAGTTGTATCTACCAAGGTATCACCCGCTTAGATGAAGGCCCTCAGTGGCTAAATTACAAGCAGAATAGCTAAAGAATATTAAAGCCCTGGAAAGTTTTTAGATGTTAGAGTCCCATGCTGCAGCTCCCTTTGATGGTGGATCTACAGTGGAATAGGCATATGAAGTGGGGCCCCATTGGTGTTATTTGCAGCATCGCTCATAATGGTGTTGTGAAATGTCACTTGAGATGAACGTGTGTAAATTGTAATATATTGAGTGAAGTAAGAGGGCGGCATGATGGATTATGGGAAGGGGAAACATATCCACCAGAGCTCTTGTTTTGAGGAGAAGTCAATATTCAATAAGAGTGACTGAGATCTGCATAAAATCCCCTATGTCTCACAATGTATAAATATTTTTCTATGCAGACCCTATTGCATTTGGTTATAATTTTGTCATAATTTCAACCATTCTGCTCTTTTCATTGTAACCTGCAAATTCTATTCAACAGATGCTTACAATTCTCTTTCCTAATTATTGTAATATATAATCCTAATAATTAACTTGTTCACATTAGATCAGTGAATATAAAAAGCATGAAAAAATTCCTACCGATCCAAAAATAGAGTTCAAATTAAATGTGAAATATCTACAAGACACCCAGCACATCATTATCTAAAATGTCCTGTGCTACATTGTCTACATTTTTGTTGATTTGGCCTTTTCATTAAAAAGAAATGGAAATATTTCTCTATTTACACACAGCAATTCTTAATCAGATCTTAAAAGTTACAAGCATTACTATTGATAACCGTCCAGTGTAAATGACAAGAATGAGCTATGGTGACAAAATTGATCGTTTATGTACGTAAGCTTATTGTTTGTCAGTAGAACGTATGCTAGAGGGCACAGCAGGGATATACATCTCATTGGCTCAGAGTACACAGCACAGCTCTAAAAGGGGTTTTCCATTTTTCTGTAAATAAAACGTAATTACTGTATAAATTCAAAATTACACAACTTTCTAATATTCTAATATAATATGTTGGAAATTTATAAAAACTGGCATCTTATACGCCAGTCTAAATCTAAAACACGCTGAAATAAGATACGTGTAATGACAGGGATAGGGAAACAGACAAGTGAGCCCTAATCTACCCGCCACTCAGTCCCTGCCTACTTGCAACGACCCGCCCTAGGCGACGGGGTACAACTGGGTGACGGTCCCTACACTCAGTAAGTGCATGACAGACAACCAGACAAGGAAACACAGAACAAAGGGAAACGGGGCAGTTGCCCACGGCAACACCGTGAGCAACAAGAGTAGTAAACGAGCCAAACCAGGAGACTACGAGGTGCCAAACGCAGAGCAGAAGAGTAGTGAACAAGCTGAGTCAAACCAGGAGTGTACGAGGTACCAAACGCAGAGCAGAAGAGTAGTCAGTAAGCCAGGGTCAATACGAAGCAGGGACAAGTAGTTCAAGAAGCTGCAGCAGGGCCAGGAAACCAACAGAGAAGAATCACAAGCAAGGAGAAACAGGAAAGGCAGGTATAAATAGACAGAGGGCGGGAGTTTGCTCAGTCTGGCCAGGCTGTGATAGGCTCTCCCACTCCTAAGCCTGCCATCCTGAGTGGTGGAAGATGGAGTCAGTCTCACAGACATAGAAGCAGGTGCAGACTGATTACCTATGGGCGTGGATACAGAAGCTGTGCCTGGCAGATCCTTAACAGTACCCCCCCTTTTATGAGGGTCCACCAGACCCTTTCTAGATGGACCTGGTTTATTGGGGAAACGAAGGTGGAACCTCCTGACCAATACCCCAGCGTGAACATCCCGGGCGGGTACCCAAGTCCTCTCCTCAGGCCCATATCCTCTCCAATGGACCAGGTACTGGAGGGAGCCTTGGACCATCTTGCTGTCCACAATCTTGGCCACCTCGAATTCTACCCCCTCAGGGGTGAGAACGGGGACAGGAGGTTTCCTCGAGGGAGCCAAGGACGGGGAGCAGCGTTTAAGGAGGGAGGCATGAAACACGTCGTGTATTCGAAAAGATGGGGGCAACTCCAGTCGGAAGGAGACAGGATTGAGGACTTCAATGACCTTATACGGCCCAATAAACCGGGGAGCAAACTACTTGGACGGGACCTTAAGGCGCAAGTTCCTAGATGATAACCACACCAGATCCCCGACCATAAACAAGGGGTTAGCAGAACGTCTTCTATCTGCCTGAGTTTTTTGTACGCTCTGGGACGCCTCTAGGTTCTTCTGAACCTGGGCCCAGACTGTGCACAGTTCCCGATGAACGACCTCTACCTCGGGATTGTTGGAACTACCAGGTGAAACGGAGGAGAACCGTGGATTAAACCCAAAATTACAGAAAAAGGGGGAGACCCCTGACGAGTTACTGACCCGGTTATTAAGGGAAAATTCGGCGAGGGGAATGAATGAGACCCAATCATATTGACAGTCAGAGATAAAACACCTTAAATATTGTTCTAGAGACTGATTAGTCCTCTCGGTTTGGCCATTAGTTTCAGGATGGAAGGCAGAGGAGAAGGACAGATCAATCTCCAACTTTTTACAGAAGGCTCTCCAAAACAAAGAAACAAATTGTACCCCTCTGTCAGAAACAATATTGACAGGGACCCCATGGAGACGCAGGATGTGTTTGACAAACAAGGTAGCTAACGTCTTAGCATTGGGTAGTTTTTTGAGGGGCACAAAGTGGCACATCTTACTGAAGCAGTCTACTACAACCCACACCACCGACTTGCCTTGAGATGGAGGCAAATCGGTGATAAAATCCATGGAGATATGGGTCCCAGGTCTCTGGGGAATGGGCAAAGAACGTAGTAAGCCCGCTGGTCGGGACCTGGGAGTCTTGGACCTAGCACAAACCTCACAAGCGGCGACGTAGGCCTTAACGTCTTTAGGCAACCCAGGCCACCAATAGTTTCTGGCAATGAGGTGCTTGGTACCCAGGATGCCTGGATGACCAGATAGTGCGGAGTCATGATTTTCCCTAAGTACCCTTAGCCGGAATTGCAGGGGAACAAACAGCTTGTTCTCAGGAAGGTTCCCGGGAGCTGAACCTTGATCAGCAGCAATTTCAGAGACTAAATCAGAATCAATAGAGGAAATGGTTATACCTGGAGGCAAAATACAAGCAGGATCTTCCTCCGAAGGAGGGCTGGCCATGAAGCTACGCGACAGTGCATCAGCCTTAATATTTTTAGACCCAGCCCTATAGGTAACCAAAAAATTGAATCTGGTAAAAAATAACGCCCATCGAGCTTGTCTCGGGTTTAGCCTCCGGGCCGATTCTAGGAAAACCAGATTCTTTTGGTCGGTAAGGACCGTTACCTGGTGCCTAGCCCCCTCCAGGAAGTGGCGCTACTCTTCAAATGCCCATTTAATGGCTAAGAGTTCGCGGTTGCGAATATCATAGTTACTCTCAGTGGGTGAAAACTTCCTGGAGAAGTAGGCACAGGGACGGAGATGGGTGAGGGACCTGGTACCCTGGGACAAGACAGCCCCCACTCCCACCTCGGACGCGTCAACCTCCACGATAAATGGCTCCATTTGGTTGGGCTGAACCAACACCGGGGCCGAGATAAAGCACTTCTTAAGGGCCTCAAAAGCCTGGACAGCCTCAGGAGGCCAGTGGAGGAGATCAGCACCCTTGCGAGTGAGGTCCGTAAGAGGCTTAGCGATGACCGAGAAGTTAGCAATAAATTTCCTGTAATAATTAGTGAACCCCAAGAAGCACTGTAACGCCTTCAGGGAGGCAGGTTGGACCCATTCCGCCACAGCCTGGACCTTGGCGGGGTCCATGCGGAATTCATGAGGAGTGAGGATTTGACCCAAAAATGGTATCTCCTGCACCCCAAACACACATTTTTCGGTCTTCGCAAACAGTTTTTTTCCCGAAGGACCTGGAGCACCTTCCTGACATGCTCAATGTGGGAGGACCAGTCCTTGGAAAACACAAGTATGTCATCAAGGTACACTACAAGAAATACCCCCAGGTAATCTCTTAAAATCTCAATTATGAAATTCTGGAAGACCGCGGGAGCATTACACAGCCCAAAGCGCATGACGAGGTATTCGAAATGACCTTCGGGCGTGTTAAACGCAGTCTTCCACTCATCCCCCTCTTTGATGCGGATAAGGTTATACGCCCCCCGTAGATCAAACTTAGAGAACCATTGGGCCCCCTGAACGTGATTAAAGAGATCAGGAATCAAAGGAAGGGGATACTGGTTCCTTACAGTGACCTTATTCAAGTTACGGTAGTCAATGCATGGCCTAAGACCACCATCCTTCTTCCATACGAAGAAGAAGCCAGCACCTACCGGAGAAGTAGAGGGGCGAATGTAACCCTTGGCCAGGCATTCCTGGATATACTCTCTCATGGCTTCACGTTCGGGACAAGAGAGATTAAATATCCTACCCTTAGGGAGCTTAGCTCCTGGTACCAAATCGATAGCGCAATCGTATTCTCTATGAGGAGGTAACACTTCGGAGGCCTCCTTAGAGAAAACATCAGCGAAGTCCTGAACAAACTCAGGTAGCGTGTTCACCTCCTCAGGGGGAGAAATAGAATTAACAGAAAAACATGACATCAAGCATTTATTACCCCATTTGGTAAGATCCCCAGTATTCCAGTCAAACGTGGGATTATGCAACTGCAACCAGGGAAGGCCTAAAACCAAATCGGACGATAATCCCTGCATCAACAGTACAGAGCACTGCTCCAAATGCATGGAGCCAACAAGGAGTTCAAAAACAGGGGTATGCTGTGTAAAATAACCATTAGCAAGAGGAGTGGAGTCGATACCCACTACCGGGACAGGTTTAGGCAAATCAATCAAAGGCATAGCTAGAGACATAGCAAATTCCACAGACATGATATTAGCAGATGACACTGAATCCACGAAGGCACTGCCGGTAGCAGACCTACCACCAAAAGAGACCTGAAAGGGAAGCAAGATTTTATTACGTTTCATATTTACGGGAAATACCTGTGCGCCCAAGTGACCTCCCCGATGATCACTTAGGCGCGGAAGTTTTCCGGCTGCTTATTCTTACGCCTAGGACAGGTGTTCACTTGATGCTTGTCATCCCCACAATAGAAGCAGAGACCATTCTTCCTGCGGAACTCTCTACGTTGTTGGGGGGACACGGAGGCCCCGAGTTGCATAGGTACCTCCGAGTCTTCCGTGGAAGAACGAAGCAACGGAACCTCGGGAGGCATCATGGGGGAGTCAGAGGAGAAAACACATAAACGTTCACGTTGTCGTTCCCTGAGACGTCGGTCAAGTCGTACCGCTAAAGCCATAACCTGGTCTAGGGAGTCAGAAGAGGGATAGCTAACTAGCAGGTCTTTCAGGGCGTTCGACAGACCCAACCTAAACTGGCACCTTAAGGCAGGGTCATTCCACCGAGAAGCTACGCACCACTTCCTAAAGTCAGAGCAATACTCCTCAACAGGTCTCTTACCCTGACGTAAGGTCACAAGCTGACTCTCGGCAAAGGCAGTCCTGTCAGTCTCGTCATAAATGAGTCCGAGAGCAGAAAAGATCAACGGAGGAAAGTTCAGTGGCGTCAGGAGCCAAGGAGAAGGCCCATTCTTGGGGCCCTTCCTGGAGCCGGGACATAATTATACCCACCCGCTGGCTCTCAGAACCTGAGGAGTGGGGCTTTAAACGAAAATAGAGCCTACAACTCTCCCGAAAAGAGAGAAAAGTCTTCCGGTCCCCTGAGAACCGGTCAGGCAACTTGAGGTGGGGTTCAAGAGGTGAGGGGCACTACCATGGTAGCATCAGGCTGGTTGACCCTCTGAGCCAGGGCCTGGACCTGTAGGGAGAGACCCTGCATTTGCTGAACCAGGATCTCAAGGGGGTCCATAGTGGTGTGAGGGACCAGGGTAGAGTAGGTATATGGGCTTGTGATTATGTAATGACAGGGATAGGGAAACAGACAAGTGAGCCCTAATCTACCCGCCACTCAGTCCCTGCCTACTTGCAACGACCCGCCCTAGGCGACGGGGTACAACTGTGCGACGGTCCCTACACTCAGTAAGTGCACGACAGACAACCAGACAAGGAAACACAGAAGAAAGGGAAACGGGGCAGTTGCCCACGGCAACACCGTGAGCAACAAGAGTAGTAAACGAGCCGAGTCAAACCAGGAGAGTACGCGGTGCCAAACGCAGAGCAGGAGAGTAGTGAACAAGCCGAGTCAAACCAGGAGTGTACGAGGTACCAAACGCAGAGCAGAAGAGTAGTCAGTAAGCCAGGGTCAATACGAAGCAGGGACAAGTAGTTCAAGAAGCTGCAGCAGGGCCAGGAAACCAACAGAGAAGAATCACAAGCAAGGAGGAACAGGAAAGGCAGGTATAAATAGACAGAGGGCGGGAGCTAGCTCCGTCTGGCCAGGCTGTGATAGGCTCTCCCACTCCTAAGCCTGCCATCCTGAGTGGTGGAAGATGGAGTCAGTCTCACAGACATAGAAGCAGGTGCAGACTGATTACCTATGGGCGTGGATACAGAAGCTGTGCCTGGCAGATCCTTCACAATACGACTAAGTTATTAAGAGTAGTGCGCCCCTTAATAAATTATGTACATCTCGGGCCGTCTGTGTGTGCCAGAAAGTTAATGTACACCAGCTATGAGCTGGGGCAGATTTGCGCTATCATTTACGACAGTTTCTGGCTTCAATTATAGTAAATTTGTTGGACTGTGATGGCCATGCCCTTTCCACTAAGCTACGCCAACATTGTAAAAAGGAAGTAAATTCCTCCCTTTGGGTTTAAAATCCCCACAATGTATCAGATATTTATTTGCTGTTAGGTCATGAGAACAATCTGGTTTATATTTAGAGGCAGCCAGGGCCGGCCCTTGGATAGATGGCGCCCTGGGCGAAATGATCTTTCGGTGCCCCACCCCATCATTAAAAAAAAATGCCCCATAAAAAAATTATAATGCCCCTTTAGTGCCCCCATATAGTATAATAATAATATTTAAGAATATAATATATTACAACCCCTTCAAGGACTCAGTATTTTGTCCTCTAATTGTGTCCACATTATTATGCCACCTGTAGTACCCCTACACAGTATAATGTCCGCTTAGTGACCCCCACACAGTATAGTGCCCCCCTGTAGATTTTTCCATACAGCCTCCCTGTAGACAGTGCCATAATCCCCTTGTTGGTAGCACCACACAGCCCCCTTGTGGATAGCGCCAGACAGCACCCTTGTAGGTAGCGCCAGACAGCCCCCTTGTAGGTAGCACCACACAGCCCCCTTTTAGATAGCGTCACACAGCTCCCTTGTAGATAGCGCCACACAGCCCCCTGTAGAGTGCGCCACACAACCCCCTGTAGGGAGCGCCACACAGCCCTCTGTAGGGAGTGCCGCACAGTCCCCTGTAGGGAGTACCGCACAACCCCCTGGTAGGAAGTGTTGCAAAGACCCCTGGTAGGGAGTGCCCCACAGCCCCCTGGTAGGGAGTGCCACACAGCCCCCTGGTTGGTAGCACCACACAGCCCCCTTTTAGATAGCGTCACACAGCTCCCTTGTAGATAGCGCCACACAGCCCCCTGTAGAGTGCGCCACACAACCCCCTGTAGGGAGCGCCACACAGCCCCCTGTAGGGAGTGCCGCACAGTCCCCTGTAGGGAGTACCGCACAACCCCCTGGTAGGAAGTGTTGCAAAGACCCCTGGTAGGGAGTGCCCCACAGCCCCCTGGTAGGGAGTGCCACACACCCCCCTGGTTGGTAGCACCACACAGCCCCCTTTTAGATAGCGTCACACAGCTCCCTTGTAGATAGCGCCACACAGCCCCCTGTAGAGTGCGCCACACAACCCCCTGTAGGGAGCGCCACACAACCCCCTGGTAGGAAGTGTTGCAAAGACCCCTGGTAGGGAGTGCCCCACAGCCCCCTGGTAGGGAGTGCCACACAGCCCCCTGGTTGGTAGTGCCACACAGCCCCCTGGTTGGTAGTCCCACACAGCCCCCTGGTTGGTAGTGCCACACAGCCCACTGGTTGGTAGTGCCCCACCGCCCCCTGGTTGGTAGTGCCCCACAGCCCCCTGGTTGGTAGTGTCACAGAGCCCCCTGTTTGGTAGTGCCACACAGCCCCCTGGTTGGTAGTGCCACACAGCCCACAGACCCCTGGTTGGTAGTGCCACACAGCCCCCTAGTTGGTAGTGCCACACAGCCCACAGCCCCCTGGTTGGTAGAGCCACACAGCCCCCTGGTAGGTAGTGCCACACAGCCCCCTGGTTGGTAGTGCGACACAGCCCACAGCCCCCTGGTTGGTAGTGCCACACGTCCCCCTGGTTGGTAGTGCCACACAGCCCACAGCCCCCTGGTTGGTAGTGCCATACAGCCCACAGCCCCCTGGTAGGTAGTGCCACACAGCCCACAGCCCCCTAGTAGGTAGTGCAAGGACTACGAAATGACCCTGATAGCTGGTGGGCAATAGACATTAAAAAAAGGACAACTGTGCAGAAGCACACAAAATACCCAGCTATCCCAGCTATCAAATAAATGTGTGGAAATAAAGATATAACTTTTATTTAGTCTGAGTAAAGGATTAATCCTTTTAGCTACATTAAATAAAAGTTATATCTTAGTTTATGTCCACACTTTTTTTTTATACCCGGAAAAGCTGGGTATTTTGTGTGCTCCTGCACAGTTGTCCTTTTTTGTAGGTAGTGCCACACAGCCCACAGCCCCCCTGTAGATAGCAAACCCCCCCCCCCCTTCCAGTATGGATAGCACCACTGTAGCTCCCTGAAGGAGCGGAATCCCCGTGTGGACATATATGGACAGTGACATCAGGGAAAACTCCTGAAGCGGAATCCCCGGTCACACCGTTGCAGACGCTATGACCGTCGATTCCACTCCAGGAGAAGCTCCTGTCGTCTGTGTCCATGACGTCATTGGCTTCTCCTGGAGTGGAATCCCCGGTCATAGAGTCTGCAACGCTGTGACTGGGGATTCCGCTTCAGGAGTTTCCTCTGATGTCACTGTCTATATATGGACAGAAACATCAAGCAGCGCTCCAGGAGTGGAATCCCCGGCCACATGGGGATTCCACTCCTTCAGGTAGCTACAGTGGCGCTAGTAGATAGCAGAGCAGGGAGATACCTCCCTGCTCTGCTATAGTGCCGTCGCTACCGCTATAGCAGCCGCAGCAGCCCGGTGTCACCGCTAGCAGCCGCTATGGCTGCTACAGCGGTAGCGACGGCCACTAAGTGAAGAAGCGCCTGAGTGGAAAGGCGACTGCAGTTAGTGTGTGTATCCCCACTGGTAGTTGCAACGGCGCAGGGATACACACACTCGCTGGCGCCCCTCTTGCAGTGTGGTGGCTGGCGCCCTGTGCCGGCCATGGAGGCAGCAAACCAATACATAACTAGTCCTGCTCTCAGCAGATACAACTGTATCATGTTTAGGTATGGGCCCTTTTACATGGAAAGATTTCTGCTCAGTAATGAGCACCGATCGGCGATAATGACATGACGAGCAATGATCGTGGCTGTATGTGGATGAATGTTAATAAGATAGTGTGTTCCCACACAGTTTGCATACTGTTGGCATCACATCTCCGGTTTACACTGGGATATGTGCTACCGACAAATTATCATTTTAGATCTGATCAGCAGACAAACATCTACTTGTTCGTCGGCTAAAAGTTGCCCTGTTAACACGGGGCCGATGATTGGGAATGAGCGTTTGTATGAGCGCTCATTTGCCCGATCATGGACTGGATTCAATTGTATCCACTTCCTAGCTGGTTGCAGGACCAGCTATGTACAGATTTACTGACAGCAAACATGGTGAATTGAAACACAATGTATATTAGAAAGTTGTAGAACTTTTAATTTATACAGTGATTATTATATTTCAGTAAAACTGGAAAACCCTTTTAACTTTAAAACCTTTCAAAATTAACTTTTTTACGAAATCACAGATAAAGCAGGTTATGCCTCGTTCACATCTGCATCGGGCTTCCATTCATGGGTTCCATTAGACCTTTCCATCAGGGGAACCCATGAACGAAAAGCCAAACCGAAACCATATCTTCCGTTTGCATTACCATTGATTTCAATGGTAATGCTTCCATTGCAAATGGTTTCCATTTATCTCTGTTCCGTAGGGTTTCCATCTTTTTAGCAGAAACAATAACGTAGTCGATTGCGCTATTGGTTCTGCTAAAAAATGAAAACCTTACAGAACGGAGACAAAAGCAGCAAGTAATATAAATGCAAACACATAAAAATGCACCTTTCTCCACCCAGGAGCAAGAGATGACTCTTCAGTTGACTGTTACTCTCTTGCAGAATACTGCGTTCCATCTGAAGGTGCTGACACTGGTCGCGTAGGAACTGCAGCTCTCCTGTCATAGGGAAAGAAATATGGAGTGAACCTTCCTAATAAGTGCAGACATGACAAATAATAAAATGCATCGCAGCATATCAAACGAGTTAAAAAAAAAATAGACATAGTAATACACAGTATTGGTCTCTATAGCTATAATTGGAAGAGGGAAAATGTTAAAATAATGCTGTCATTTAATTTTTTTGCTGATCCAAACAAATGTCTCGTCGGCCTACATGCTAAAGGGGTGGACAATCTTTTCTTGCTATAAGGCTTCTCGGACAATAAGCTGGTCACAGAGTGTCTCGCTGCCGAGACATCTAGTGATCAGCTGTAAACTGTGGTTGAACCCAGCATCAACTGTTCTCTGCGGGGGCAATCGAGCATTACACATTTCCTATTGAAATAACTAGGCTGTGATGCACACAGCTGATGGTTACCAAAATAGGGTGTTTGGAAATGGGTTTTGTAAACGAAACAACCCCTTTAAGTAGATCCTTGTCGATTACCGATAATTATATAGCGACTCCAAAGTTTAGTACATCATAATGTAACAATTCATATATGGAAAGAACAAGAGAAAGAGAATTGACGGCCCTTGTTTGTTTCACATCTTTTCTGAACAATGGATGATTCACACATCATCTGGCATCATTATATAATACTCTCCATGGAACCTACACTGGCCAGAAGTCCACAAATAATGTATCGTACGGTTTTGTAAAACTTGGTTTCATAGTCATACAAATTTCCAAATGACCTAAATACAGAACTCAATTGTACTTTCTGTATTATAAGCTGCGAGGTGAGAGGAAAATGTTCCTGAATATTTCAAATGTATTTGCATGTTCCCAAACATAAAATCCATGATGAGTGATCTGACAGGGTAAATGGTTCAGCTGCTGACTGCATCCATGTATAAGTGGATTTAATGCACAAATGCCCTCTAAACTTTTTAACATAGGACAGTTAGGAATGTTATTTTATGACGTTTTTGTTCTTGTGCAGCCTAATGTTGCATTAAAATATTTTGATGATACATTCAGAGTACATTATAAAGGGTGAAAGTGCTTACCCTACAGCATTGCATTTTTAGAATAGTTAAAACATATTCCATCCAAATAGCATTTTGTGTACATAAGGATGGAGGCAAGTACTTACCCTGCAGGGTCTCTGGCTCCGGACCTGCATGGCCGCTACAGCCCTTCATGCTGATTTCTGCTCTAAGAGAGGTTATCTCCATTTCATACTCCTGTCGTGTCTCCTGCAATTCATGCAGCTCTGCTCGCAGCCTGCACAGCTCCTCCTGCAAGGAAGCAATGTCACTCTCCCGCTCAGCTGCGGCTTCTTCCGCCGCCTGCCGCAGAGACATGATCTCCTCCTGTGCGCATCGTAACTCCTGAGATACCTCCAGCAACTCACAATCCTTCTCCTGCTCCAAGCTGTCCACTTCTTCCTGCACAGAGTGCAGCTGAGCTTCAGAGAGATGGAAAAAAAACATGTTCTGAGACAAAATGAAAAGATATGGGGCGACATAATGCATTTCCAAACAGTGTGGAGCAGCTGTGGCATACGGCTTTATATCAGGCTACAAATGAAAGTTGACTGTGTCAAGATGTGCATTATGAGACATGAGCACATTTATCCCAGTATCTACGGTATGTCCATAGCTTTGAAACTATAGTAAGAGGGTCCTAAAACTGTCCCACCTAAGAATACAAAAGTATGTATTTCAGACTACTATACGGGTTTCAAACCATTTTTCTCATATTAGCGTGATGTTCCGTTTCATCTTAGGCTTCTCAGACAAAAGCTTGTTCTAGAAATATTTTATCTTTCATACCAGTTCTTTTGTATTTTTTGTACCACTTTCATATAAATCTGTATTGCAGGCAGATCTGCCCTGATAATTTATTGGCCCCTCGACACAGGAAAATGTTTCCTCTATGTCATCATAAATTTACACAGAAAAAGTCATAAATATATTAAATAATCCCAGTTACATTTATGTTACTGCACACCCCACCTTGCAGTCTTTGAATTTGCTTGGTAAAAATCTCAGCTTGTTGAGCACTCGCCAATCGTTCTTCCTCCAGGATACCTGTAATAAAAGAAAAGTAGTAGCTGGCAGCACCAATGTAAAATCAGTTTAATAAATCTTACATATTCATATTGTCTTATATATTCATATAAACATTAGAGATGAGCGAACCGGGACAACCGAACCCGGTTTCGGTCCGAACATCAGGAAAAGTTCGGTTCGCAGCGAATCCGAACTTCACCGGGTTCGGCCGAACACGTTTTGACCGAACCCGGCGGAGATAGTCACTGTCCAGGGTGCTGAAAGAGTTAAACGATCAGCAGTAACTGTTTCAGCACCCTGGACAGTGACTTCCGATCACAATATACATCAACGTGCAAAAAGAATAGAAGTTCCTACTTACCGATAACTCCCTGCTTCTTCCTCCAGTCCGACCTCCCGGGATGACGATTCAGTCCAAGTGACCGCTGCAGCCAATCACAGGCCAATCCCAGGCTGCAGCGGTCACATGGACTGCTGCGTCATCCAGGGAGGTCGGGCTGGATGTCAAGAGAGGGACGCGTCACCGTTGCCTTGGTGACGCGTCCCTCTCGACATCCAGTCCGACCTCCCGGGATGACGCGGCAGTCCATGTGACCGCTGCAGCTTGGGATTGGCCTGTGATTGGCTGCAGCCTGTGATTGGCCTGTGATTGACTGCAGCAGTCACTTGGACTGAATCGTCATCCAGGAATGTCGGGCCGGATGTCGAGAGGGACGCGTCACCAAGGCAACGGCCGGGAGACCGGACTGGAGGAAGCAGGAAGTTCTCGGTAAGTATGAACGTCTTTTTTTTTTTTTACAGGTTACTCTATATTCTGATCAGAATTCACTGTCCAGGGTGCTGAAACAGTTACTGCCGATCAGTTAACTCTTTCAGCCCCCTGGTCAGTGACTATTTACTGACGTCGCCTAGCAACGCTGCCATAATGACGGGTGCACACATGTAGCCACCCATCATTACGGCAGCTCCATAGACTTCTATGGGCTGCCCGTGCCGTTATTACGGCCTGAAATAGGACATGTTCTATCTTTTTCAACGGCACGGGCACCTTCCCGTAAGAAAACGGGAAGGTACTCGTGGCCAATAGAAGTCTATTAGCCCGTTATTACGGGTCGTAAATACGACCCGTAATAACGGGAGTTTTTACGGTCGTGTGCATATATGCAAATGAGCTTTGAAATGGACAACTGGGCGTTTTTTTTCCGTTATGTCCAACTTGGCGTGTATTGTGTTTTTAACTGGGTGTGTTTATGTGTATGACGCTGACCAATCAGTGACCAGTCAGCGTCATACACTCCTCAACATCTGCACGCTCCTCTCCTGAAATATTCTGTGCTGCTGTGAACTCTGCTCTTACCATTACATAGCTCTCAGACTGTTACCTTTCCTCCACTCCTGTCCTCAATAACACCTTCACATGATTGGCAAGTCACCACCCCGCACAAGATCCGCACGCTCATCTCCTGAAATACTCTGTGCTGCCTTAAACTCTGTGGACAGGTCAGGATCCTGTTTCTTTTAAATGCTGCTGGGGAACCCGCTCGATCCACTATATAAGGTTGCGCTTCCATCCTCTTCTGCCCCAGTCACTTATTCCCAAGCACTGTAAACTTTCAGATTGGTTGCGCTGTGAATATTCGGAGAACGTGATTGGTTTATGTGCAGGGTAATGAACATACAGACAAGCAGTAGAAGACTGAATTCAATGAAATGCTCAGCCCTTAGTCAGTCTTCTACTGCTTGTCTGTATGTTCATTACCCTGCACATAAATCAATCACGTTCTCCGAATATTCACAGCGCAACCAATCTGAAAGTTTACAGTGCTTGGGAATAAGCGACTGGGGCAGAAGAGGATGGAGGCGCAGCCTTATATAGTGGATCGAGCAGGTTCCCCAGCAGCATTTAAAAGAAACAGGATCCTGACCTGTCCACAGAGTTTAAGGCAGCACAGAGTATTTCAGGAGATGAGCGTGCGGATTTTGTGCGGGGTGGTGACTTGCCAATCATGTGAAGGTGTTATTGAGGACAGGAGTGGAGGAGTGGTAACAGACTGAGAGCTACGTAATGGTAAGAGCAGAGTTCACAGCAGCACAGAATATTTCAGGAGAGGAGCGTGCAGATGTTGAGGAGTGTATGACGCTGAGAGGCCGCGGCAGCCTGTGATTGGCTGCAGAGGCGGTCACGTGACGTGCGTGACCGCCACTACAGCCTGTGATTGGCTGCAGCGGCGACATGGATGAAACGTCATCGCTGGAGGCCGGACAGGAGGAATGTAAGTATGAACGTATTATTTTTTTTTTTTATTACACTAAAATTGTATTTTCCGCGCGCCAAGCATGGTACTGTCAAGGTTGCTGAAAGAGTTAGTGCAGCCCATTAACTCTTTCAGCACCCTGGACAGTACCATGCTCGGCGCACGGAAATTACAGGTTCGGTCAGGTTTTCGTGAAATTCGGCGAACCAGCCGAACCGAACTTTTCATAAGTCTGCTCATCTCTAATAAACATGTATAAGACGGTAGATGCACTGCTGGGGATGGGGTGTGTTGCAAGAAGAGATGTGCTGCTAGTGGGGTGTGATGCGCTGCCTGGGGGGGTTTTCTTGCTAGAGGTTAAGGTGTGGTACCAATGGGGCAGAGATGCCAGAGGGTGGTAATGCTACTAGGGGTTATACATAATGCAAAGGGATGGGGGGGGGGGGGAGCAGAATGATGTAACAGGAATGAGTCTGTTAATGATGTTCGGACATTGGTGGCCATGTTTGTTTTTTACAGATTTTATATGACCTCCCGTCAAATTGTAACACACGTTAAATATGAGTAGTTATTAATAATGCCTCTCTCCCAATCTATACTTTACAATAATGATATTTGGTAGCATGGGTATGTAAAGTCACCTGGAAACAAATGTTAACTCTAAAAAGGGTATAAAAATTCAGACTTGAACTGAAATGTGAATATTACATATTGTCACAGTGTAGTACTCTACTAATAACATCTGATGCTTTGGAATAGTTACCCTGCATCTCCAAAAAGCTGTCTTCATGTTTTAGTGCCAGTTCTCGGGTTTCTTCCAGCTCTGTGAGCAGTTGTATGATCTGGGTTCTTAAATCTTGGCTTTCTAAAAGCATGCTACCTGGGCCACTTTCTGAACCACTTGGAACATCTCCAGACTCTGACTCAAGGTCCGGTGGCTCTTCATCTTCTGAATCTGAGAGCAGTTAAGAAAGTTAAACTGTTAGATATTTAGAAAAAGTTGATGACTGTATATGAAATAAGTTTCCATACATTATGTATCCGGTGTTCAGTATTTAGACTAGTGGCAAAATATCCTACTTTGCTCTAACAAAATTCAAGAGGGCCAGAGTAGAACAAACAAAAAAGTAAACCCTTGACAAACAAACATCACAAGCCGAAAACAATTGTGAGAGTTTATCATAACCATTATTGCCAACTGGCTGCCCACATGTGTCTGCCAAGCAGGAATGGTCCCAGGAAAAAAACAAATCATCGAGTTTGGAAGATGGCACATCTAATCTGTATGTATATCATGTAGGTGCTATTGTACATATATTTGTCTGTCTGTCTATCTATCTATCCATCCATCCGTCTATCTATCTATCTTGTATGTGTGTGTTCGTTTATATATGTACATGCATATCTGTTTGAATTATGTAAATATATTTATATGTACAGATGTAGCCATCTTTATATTGACACTTAACGCATTAAATACACAGTGGCAAGAATCTTTAACTTGACTTTTTCAATGGCTTTTGTTGTGTGACATAATGCTGCAGCAATTTATCAGAGTCAATATCAACTTGGCTACATCTGTATGCATGCAAATCGTTCATATGAGTGTATCTACGGCTCTGATCACATTTGGGTCGAAGCCTCCATTGTAATTTCCGTCAGATTTGATGGGAGAAATAGCGCTGCATGCATCGCTATTCTTCCCGTCTGATGTCGGACACCACGAGGGACCCCATTGTAAGTCAATGGGGTCCGTCGGGCACCGGTGGTTCCTGTCAGATGGCGGATCCAGAAGAAACTTGGACCACATATACGGCTCTGTAAACATACCCCATATATGTCTATCCCTACTTTTTGTCCCAGCTTTGGATGAACACGATTTGTGGCCCAACGATGAAGTGAAGGGCCTAATTTTGTCCCGAGTAATCTTACCTTTGAAACCCATATATTGGATACTACTTCTAGTTAGTGAGTACCGCCATTTCAGCCATGCTTATTATTAACCAGCACATAAAGTCAAGCATACAAATATGTATGCCAGCTTTCTACGATGTTTAAACACGCTGGTGGAAAGCAGGTGGTGAATCATGCTTCACTAAATGATATTCTAAGGAACTAAAGTTTGATGAAAGAGAAATAATGCTCTGGTAATGCTTAGCATAGATAATTCTATATCATAGAATGTCATTCTAGTCAATTGTATGCTTCCAACATCTTGACAACATTTTGGGGAAGGTACTTTCCTGTATCAGCATGACAAGCCCCAATACCTGAAAGGTATATAAAAATGATTTAGTGTGGAAGAACTAGACAGAGCCCTAAACTTTGGAATGAAATGAAAAGTTAACTGTATGCCAAACCTTGTCTTTCAATCACAGTGCCTGACCTCACCAATGTTCTTCTCGCTAAATGGGCCAGGGTTAAAATCTGGTAGGAAAGAAAACTTTCCAAAAGAGTCCAACCCCAGTACCCACATCATTTTGGAATAAGATGTTCAACAAGAGTGTATGCATGTGATATTTAAGTACCCACATACGTTTGGCCATGTAATCAGGGGCGTAGCTAAAGGCTCATGGGCCCCGATGCAAAAGTTCTTATTGAGCCCCCCCCCCCGCGCAAACTTCTCATGGCTGACGGTCCGCAGCTTTCAGCTGCATCGCTGGGTCTCCTAAGTGACCCAACAATGCAGCACTAGCAGCCAGGGGCGTCACTAAGGGCTTAAAATGTCAGGGGAAATAGCCCCAATACATATGTGTCCGCCCAAAAAAATGTGTGTATAGGAGACAGCATAGCATATCTATAGCACTAGGACCCTATAAACTATGGATAGGATTAGATACATTGGCTCAGCAGACAGTATCACACATGATAGGATTAGATACAGTGGCTCAGAAAACAGTATCACACATGATAGGATTAGATACAGTGGCTGAGCAGACAGTATCACACATGATAGGATTAGATGCAGTGGCCCAGCAGACAGTATCACACATGATAGGATTAGATACAATGACTCAGCAGACATTATCACACATGATAGGATTAGATACAGTGGCCCAGCAGACAGTATCACACATGATAGGATTAGATACAGTAGCTCAGCAGACAGTATCACACATGATCGGATTAGATACAGGACTCAGCTCACTGACATTGCGGCTCCAGCGCTGCACCCAGGAAAGGTAAGAATAATAATTTTGCTTCTTTATGTGTTACTGATTATTTTTGTGTGTTTGTGTTTTTTTACAAGTTCGGTTGTTGGACTTCGGATACGAGGACTTCAATGACGGCGTTTTTTTATTCTCAATAAAATGGTTAATGAGGGTTGTGTTTTTTTATTTCAATAAAATATTTTTTCTATGTGCTTGTATCTTTTTAAACTTTATTATCACTGCCTTAGTAATGGCCGCTGGCTGATTGGCAACCTCCATTACTAAGGCGGGGCTTGTTAGCAGGTGCAGAGGCCAACACTAACCCCCATTATTACCCCGGTACCCACCGCCACCAGGGGTGCTGGGAAGAGCCGGGTACGAACCAGTACCCGTCCATCTGTAGTGACGGGCAGGCACCGGGGTGGCCGCAGGCTGGTAGCATTAGACTGGGGAAGGCCAAAAACAGTGGCACCTACCACCCTGGTAATGCTGCCTACTGCTGCTGTGTTGTATCTGGCTGGTTATGAAAATTGGGGGGGACCACACATCGTTCTTTCCAATTATTTTTTATTTTATTTTTTTTAAATGACGTGGGGTCCCCCCCATTTTTCATAACCAGCCAGATACAATAAAGCAGCAGCAGCCTAGCATTACCAGGGTGGGAAGGGCCACTGTTTTTGGCCTTTCCCCTCCTGATAATACCTGCCTGCGGCCACCCCAGTGGCCGACCATCACTACAGATGGTCAGGTACTGGATCGTACCCGGCTCTTCCCAGCACCCCTGGTGGTGGTGGGTACCGGGGTAATAAAGGAGGTTAGTGTTAGCCTCTGCACTGGCTAACACTAAGCCCCGCCTTAGCAATGGATGCTGTCAATCAGCCGGCGGCCATTACTAAGGCGGCAGTAATATAGTTTAAAAAAAAAACACAAAGACATAGAAAAAATATTTTATTGAAATAAAAAAAACCCACACAACCCTCATTAATCATTTTATTGATAATAAAAAAAAAAGCCGTCATCGAAGTAGTCCTGGAATCCGACGTAGTCCAACGACCGAACCTGTAAGAAAACACACAAAAAACGATTAGTAACACATGTGTTAGGCTCAGATACAGGGCCCATGTGTGATACTGTCTGTGGGACACTGTATCTAAGCCTACCACAAGGTAGGCTTAGATACAGGGTCCAGCAGACAGTAATCTTATACAGTATAAGATTACTGTGTGCTGGGGCCCTGTATCTAAACCTACAGTGTGGTAGGCTTATATACAGGGCCCATCAGACAGGATCCCACGTGGGCCATGTATCTAAGCCTACCATGTGATTGGCTTAGATACAGGGCCCAGCAGACAGGATCACACAATCTGTGATCCTGTCTCATGGGCCCTCTAAGCCTGCTACATCGTAGGCTTAAAGGGGTTGTGCAGTCTCTAAACATTGATGGCCTATCCTCAGGATAGGCCATCAATAGCTGATGTGTCGGGGTCCGTCTCCCGGGACCCGCCAATCAGCTGTTTTGAAGGGGCCGCAGCACTCCTACGAGAGCTGCTTCCCCTTCATTTCACTACTCGCTCACACTGTGAATCGCCGACACCGATTCACAGTGTGACCGAAATGAAGGTGAAGCAGCTCTCGTGCGAGTGCTGCGGCCCCTTCAAAACAGCTGATTGGCGGGTCTCGGGAGTCAGCTTTAGCAGTCAGGGCTACTAATCTTACCTTCCTCTTCAGCCGTGGCGGAAGTTCTGTCCTCTCGATGTTGTGCGCGGCGCATAGCGCTGTGACGTCATGCGCTGCGCACAGTGCTTGACGTTAGGACCTCCGCTGCGATCCGGAACCAGGAAGGTAAGTACAGTCTGTTACTATAGTAACAGGGGTTATAGTTAGAGTTATAGTTATTGATGTGGTGCGGGGGGCTGTGGGCCCCCCTGGCTTCGGGGCCCGGTCGCAATTGCGACCGCTTCGACCCCTATAGCTACGCCAGTGCATGTAATGTAAATTATGCCTAGACATAACCAACAAAACCCACTACATACGCAGTCTGCAAGTAGAAAACGTGTAATAGGATAATTTCCCTTCACTAAAGGTGTCACTGCCATGTCACATAAAACTCTGCCATATATTTAACTATATACTGTACATTTATTTTTTATTCTTTATTGTATTTTATTAAACTTATTACATTATTCTTATTTATTGCTATTTTGGGTTTTCTTGTGTTCAAAATGTGCCATTGAAAAATTGTAGATGTGGGGTAAAACATGCAAGCCTATAGATTTGGTTATTTTGGTGCATTGCAGAAGATAATGCGATATTCAACAGATCAAGACAAAGATATTATACTGATTCTCCATGTTTCTGATTAACCTGTATAAGTTCCCTCAAAGGCATTACTAAATAGTTGTTTTATTGCTGCAAAAATAAGAACATTATCTATAGGCAAATAAGAATCTATTCATGGGTATGTTCACATGTGGCAGAAATTTTGCAGAAAACAGGATTTTTTTGAGTACTCACCATAATATCCTTTTCTCATCCAGTTCATTGAGGGACACAGACCTTGGGTATATGCTGTTGCCACTAGGAGGAATAACACTAAGAAATAAAAAAGTGGCCCCTCCTACACTATATATTCTGCCCGCAAACATTGGGCTTTTCAGTGTGTCTGCAAGTAGTAGTTTGGGTTTGACATACCTCTCTTACAAGGTAAGAGAGGTATGTCAAACCCATGGTGAGAATCCCTCAAACTGACAACCATGAACAAAAGACCTTGAAAACACAATGGACAAGAAAAGGATTTTGCGGTTAGAACTCAAAAACCCTGTTTTCTCATTTGTTACATTGGGGGACACATATGGGACATCCTAGAGCAGTCCCCAGTGGTGGGAACAGAACACAGGAATGGTCAGCTTTTTCACAGATGCCTGCAAGACCTTATGCCCTAGTGAAGCGTCTGCAGTAGAAAAGGTGTGCACCTGGTAGAACTTGACAAAAAGTGTGCAAAGAAGACCACAAGGCTGCCTTGCACAACTGAAAGGCAGAGGCCTCATGGCACACATCCCAGGAAGCCCCAAGCGCTCTGGTAGATTGGGCCACAACCCAGAAAGGAGAAACCTTTTCCCTAAACCAGATAAGCCTCACGAACAATCATCTCAATCTAGAGAGCAATGGTGGCCTTGGAGGCTGCTAAACCCTTCCTGGGACCCTTTCCGGGAGGATGAATAGGAAATCCGATCTCCGGAAGGAAGCAGGGACAGAAAGGTAAGTCCAGGTTGTGGAGGGAACGCTCCCTCAAATGACTGGGAGATGGACAAAGATCTTCATTCACGTGGAAAGCCAAAATAACCTTGGGCAAAAATTAAGGCATTGTGCGGAGCACCACCTTGTCTTGATGAAGAGTAAGAAATGGCAAACGGAAGAGAGAGCCACCAACTCAAAGACCCTCCAGACAGCATCCCACGACCAGAAAAAACTCTTTCCAGGACAGAAGACGAAGGGAGATGTCTCGCAAGGGTTCAAAGGGAGCCGACTGTAAGACATCCTTTCCCTAAACCAGATAAGCCTCACGAACCATCATCTCAATCTAGAGAGCAATGGTGGCCTTGGAGGCAGCTAAACCCTTCCTGGGATCCTTTCCGGGAGGCTGAATAGGAAATCTGATCTCCGGAAGGAAGCAGGGACAGAAAGGTAAGTCCGCAGGGCGTGGACTACATCCAGGTTGTCACAGCGCGGGGTGTGGACCCACTGGGCCATTCTGCATAGCGGGATAGCAGCTGGTCAAACAGGTATAATCCAATGTCTATAGTCCAGAAAGGGTACCTGAGGCAATGTAGACAGTAGCGGTGGATTCAGGCTAAGATGAAGCTCCGACAGCAGACAGACACCCGGCGGGGTGCGGCACAATAGATGCAGCGGAGGGCACGACACGACTACAACTCTTGAAGGCACAGAGGCACGGTAGCAAGGGATACAGGGTACAGGCAGCAGGAACGGGTAACACTGGGAACTGGAAAACACTAGGAGACCATTTGCAAGGACAAACTTAAGGTAACACAACAACGCTCAGGCAAAGATCGAGAGGGCAGAGCCCCTTTTATAGTCAGGAAGCATTCTGGGCTAATAGCAGTATTCTGCAACTGTGCGAGTACTGGCCCTTTAAGGATGTGCACATGCGGGTGCGCGCGCCCTGCGGGAGACAGTGTCCGGACCAGGAAGTGAGTGCCGGCGTCTCCCAGGAGAGAGATGCCGCCGGGCACTCGCTCGTCCATGGCCGCGGCCATCGGAGAAGGAGTCAGGACGACGGTCCGCGGCCATAGACGTTACACAGGTTGTGGAGGGAACGCTCCCTCGGATGACTGGGAGATGGACATAGATGGCAAAATTATATCCTCATTCATGTGGAAAGCCAAAATATCCTTGGGCAAAAAATAAGGCATTGTGGGGAGCACCACCTTGTCTTGATGAAGAGTAAGAAATGGCAAACAGAAGAGAAAGCCACCAACTCATAGACCCTCCAGACGGAGGTCAATGCGACCAGAAAAACCTCTTTCCAGGACAGAAGACGAAGGGAGATGTCTCGCAAGGGTTCAAAGGGTGCCGACTGTAAGACATCCAAAGCTAAATTGAGATCTCAAGAGGGGATCAGAGAATGATAAGCAGGGACTGCACTAGCCACCCCTTGCAGAAAAGTCTTGTCAACCTTAGATGCCAATGGGTGACTGAACAAGATGGTAGGTGCAGACACCAGCCACCCCAGGGAGCTGAGTGACAAACCTTGATCTAGGCCACCCAGCAAAAAGGTAACAACTCTGGATAGGGAAAAACTCAAGGGGGGAACTTGCGATCCTCACTTGAGCATAGTGAGAGCAACACTCTCCGAGAGACCACAAGCCCTCAGAACAGCGGGATCAACAGCTATGCTGTTAAACATAGCGGCCTTTAACTCTGGTAGAAGAGAGGTCCCTGAGAGAGAATGTTGTCACGGAGAGGCAAGGGCCATGGCATGTCGGCCAACAGGCACACGAGGTCCACGTACCAACAATGGCGCAGCCAATTTGGGGCTACCAGAATGCTGGAATCCCTTCTGCCTTGAGCTGTCAGAGGAGCCATGACAAGAGAGGCGGAGGAGGAAAGACATATAGGAGACTTAAGTCGGACCACGGTGCCTCGACACCGCTAGAGAACATTGAGGCTGAAGAAAGGAAATGGAGTCAGTTCAAGAGGAAGGTGCAGAATCAGTAACCTGTACGGTGTCACTGACAGCCCTAATAAGGACCTCCACGAGGTGGGGAGGGGGGTAGAACCATTACCAGTTGAATCCGAGTCTGAATCAGACAGTTCGCCCTCAGACAAAACCTCTCTGGGGGGAGAGGAAGCAGCGGACCTCACCTCTGATAGGGAAGGTGAAACAGAAGAGGACAGTAAAAGCGAAGGCAAACGAGTGGACCTGGAGTCCAAATAAGGACAGTCAGAACAGGAGTCCAGGGAAGGGCGGGCAGACATTACGCCCAAGATGGACTGAGTGATGTTCGCTAAGTTATCAATTGTTCTGAAAAGGGAATGGGTCCATTCCGGATCCACACCCATCATACTAGGGGTGAGCAATACTGGGGGTGGCAGGGGTGCAGAGACCACAAGCATTTGGCCAGGAGGTCTGCATGCATCGCATAAGGAAGTGTCACGAATGGTCTGTGGATCCACTGAGCCGTACGGCCTTGGCGGTAAGGCAGCTGGCCAACAGGGCGCAGGTGAAAGTGTATAGTTCGTAAAGGTACCTGTGGCCGCTCAGACAGCAGCAGAGCAGGCTCGGCTAGGACTAGGTACCAGGTAGACGTCAGGCAAGGTGAAACAGGTCAGACGTGGTATACAGCACAACATGACTTTGGCACAGCACAGTGCTCGACCAGGATGGTATGGAATGCAAGGAAAAGGAACAGGAACAGGTACAGGAACAGAAAACAGAAACCGGCACAGGAACAGGAAATAGGAAACACACTAGGAGGCCATCACATAGACAAACTAAGAAACATCAACAATGCTCAGGCTTAGAAGCATGGGGGCTAGACCCCACTTATAGTCCAGGGTACTCATGGGTCAAAGTTCATCAAGAACAGGATCCGGCTGAGGTGAATGGAAGCGAGCGGTTGCGTCTCCTGAGGAGGAGGCTGGGGCCAGCGCTTGCCGACACGTGACTGCGGCTGTCAGGAAGGGATTGGATCTGACAACCCGCAGCCACGGACATTACAGTATCCCCCCTCTTACGCCCCCTCTTCTTTGGACCAGAGCGAGAGAGAAACTTCTTCAGAAGAGCAGAGGAATTGAGGTTCTCCTCTGGCTCCCAAGACCTTTCTTCAGGACCAAACCCCCTCCAATCCACCAAATAAAATGTCTTTACTCTCACTTTTTTGGTGTTCAGTATCTCCTGAATCTCAAAGGTGTCTGAAGGGCCGCTGGAGGCAACCACAGGGCTTGGAGTCTTGGTGTAGCGGTTCAGAACCACCGGCTTCAGGAGGGAGACATGTAAGGAGTTGGGGATCTTGAGGGTAGGAGGCAGCCGAAGCTTATAGGTGACAGGGTTGATCCGCTGTAGGATCTCAAAGGGTCCGAGGAACCTGGGAGCAAATTTGCATGATGGCACCATTAGTCGGATATTCCTGGAAGACAGCCAGACCTTTGTGCCAGGAAGAAACTGAGCAGGTTCTCTTCTCCTTGTGTCAGCCTTCCGTTTCATGCGGTCGACCTCCATTAGGATGGAGGATTGAGTCTGCTGCCAGATCTGTAGGAAGTTTCTAAAGGTGGAGTCAGCCGCAGGAACCTCGGAAGTATCGGGCACCGGGAGAGGAATTCGTGGGTGCTGGCCATAAACAATGAAGAACGGCATATTCCTTGTGGACTCACTGGTGTGATTATTCTAGGAGAATTCTGCCCATGGGAGCAACTGCACCCAGTCATCATGCTACTTGGAAATGAAGTGGCGTAGGTAGTTCTCCAAGATCTGATTGATCCTCTCGACCTGACCATTAGACTGAGGATGGTAGGCTGATGAAAAGTCCAATTTCACACCGAGGAGTACGCAGAGGGCTCTCCAGAACTTCGATGTAAACTGAACACCCCGATCAGACACAATATGCTGTGGAAAGCTGTGCAGGCAAAAGATGTGTTGGATGAACAGCTTGGCCAGCTGAGGAGCAGAAGGAAGACCGGTCAGAGGAACCAAGTGGGCCATCTTCGAAAATTGGTCCACCACCACCCAGACAGCACTGCATCCAGCAGAGAGAGGCAGGTCCGTAATAAAGTCTATAGCTGTATGCTGCCAGGGAGCATTGGGCACAGGCAATGGCTGGAACAGACCAACAGGTCTGGAGTGAGCGGCCTTGTTGGCTGCGCATACAGAATAAAAAGAAACAAAGTCCATAATGGGCAGTGTGGGCCACCAGAAATGACGAGCAATCAGATCTCGGGTCTTACGGACCCTCGCGTGACCTGCCAGTCTAGAGGAGTGTCCCCAGCGGAGGATTCTTCCACGGTCAGCCAGGCGCACAATAGTCCTCCCTGGAGGAATGTCCCCAACTTGCAGGGGATTGACAGAGATAATGCAAGACGGATCAATAATATTCTGTGGACTCTCCAAAATGTTTTCCGTCTCGAAAGACCTGGACAAGGCATCGGCCCTCACATTCTTGTCAGCCAGGCGATAATGGAGCTTAAACTGGTACCTTGTAAAGTGACCACCTGGCCTGACGAGGGTTCAGCCGTTGGGCCGTCTGGAGGTAGGTCAGATTCTTGTGGTCTGTAAAAATCAGGATCGGATGAGCTGCGCCCTCTAATAGATGTCTCCATTCTTCCATGGCCAATTTGATGGCCAGTAACTCCCGATCCCGAATTGAGTAGTTGCGTTCTGCGGAAGAGAAGAGCTTAGAAAAATATCCACATACCCTTGAGTTGCCCTTGGGACCTCTCTGGAACAGGAGTGCACCAGCACCGACAGAGGATGCGTCCACCTCCAACGAGAACTGCAGAGAGACATCCGGATGATGGAGGATAGAGGCTGACGTGAAGGCACTCTTCAGGCTAATGAATGTGGACTCTGCCTCGGGAGTCCACACCTTGGCGTTCATACCCCTCTTAGTAAGGTTAGAGATGGGAGAAGTCAGTGAGTAGAAGTTTGGAATAAACTGCCTGTAAAAATGAGCGAATCCCAAAAAGCGCAGTATGGCCCTCAAGCCTTGAGGACATGGCCACTCCAGAACAGACTTTACCTTCTCAGGATCTATCTCGAGACCTCGATTCGAGAAGATGTAGCCCAGGAAGGGTAGAACATCTTTGTCAAACACGCACTCCTCCAACTTGGCGTACAGACGATTCTCCCTTAACCGTAGCAGAACTTGACGGACATGTCTCTGGTGCGTCATAGGATCTGGAGAAAAAAATCAAGTTGTCATCAAGGTAGACTACTACACAAACATAGAGGAGTTCACAGAAAATGTCATTCACAAACCAAACTCCTGGAAGACCGCGGGAGCATTACACAGGTCAAAGGTCATTACTAGATACTCATAGTGTCCATCACGGGTGTTAAATGTAGTATTTCATTCATCACCCTGGCGAATCCGGACTAGGTTGTAAGCCCCACGCAAGTCTAGTTTAGAAAAAAATCTGGGCACCACGTATACAATCAAACAGTTCAGAGATCAATGGCAACGGATATTTATTCTTCACAGTGATCTGGTGGAGACCTCGGTAGTCGATACAAGGACGAAGAGAGCCATCTTTCTTTTTCACAAAGAAGAACCCGGCTCCTGCCGGGAAGGAAAACTTTCGTATGAAGCCCCTCTCCAAGTTCTCTTTCACATAGGCGGACATGGACATAGTCTCTGGCAAAAAGAGAGGATATACCCTACCACGGGGAAGGGATGCACCAGGAATCAGCTCGATAGAGCAGTCATATGCCCAATGTGGAGGCAATGTCTCCGCCTCCCTCTTGCCGAAGACGTCCGAAAATGCAGCACAATGACTCGGCAATCCTGCCAATGACCGAGGCAGAGAAGGCTGAGCCGAACGAATCTGCACCAGGCAACGACCTTGACACTCAGGGCCCCACTGGAGAACCTCTCCAGAATTCCAGTCCAGGACGGGGGCATGCAGTCGGAGCCAAGGCAGGCCCAGCAATACATTGTTAACAGCTTTGGATAGCACATAGAAAGGCAGAAGTTCGGAGTGAAGGGCTCCCACTTGGAGCCTCAGCAGCTTGGTCACAGCTATAACTGGGTCTGGCAGAGGTAGTCCATTCACTGAAGCTACTGTCAACGGGTTCTCCAGAGGGGTGGTGGGTAATTGCAGAAGATCCACCAAGTCTCTACGGACGAAATTAGCAGTGGATTCAGAGTCCAGATACGCAGAGACCTGATGCGTTTTTTCGCCGGACACTATGGTCACAGGTATGGATAATCTAGACGGAAGTACATTCTTACCCAAGGTTGTCACTCCTAGCAACCTTAGGTTTTGGGATCTTTGGGGACACAGGTGTACGAGATGGCCACCGAGGCCGCAATAAAGACAGAGTCCAGACGTGCGTCTGCGTAGTCTCTCCTGGGTGGATAACTTACACTGGTCAATGGTTACGGACTCCTTAGCAGGATCAACATCTGAGGACAGCAGGGGTTGCTGCAAAGTAGGGGCCAGACTGGGAAGGACTCCCTCCCGTCGAACCTCTTGGAGGCGTTCTTGGATCCGTATATCAATCTGAGCAGACAGAAGGATGAGGTCATCCAGGGTAGACGGCAGATCCCGAGCGGCAAGTTCGTCCTTAATTCTAGAAGCCAGTCCATGCCAGAATGCAGCCACCAGAGCCTCATTGTTCCATAACAGCTCTCCTGCCAGGGTGCTGAAGTGGATGGCGTACTCACTCACGTACGTGTCTCCTTGGCGTAGGTTAATCAAAGATGCTGCTGCAGATGAGACCTGTCCAGGCTCCTCAAACACCATTCGAAAAGTCCGTAGGAAGGCTTGGAAGTCACGGGTCTCTGGTCCTTGTCTCTCCCAGATAGGGTTCGCCCATGCAAGAGCCTTGCCAGTGAGGAGAGAGATGATGAAAGCGACCCTTGCGCCATCAGACGAAAATGTCCTGTTATACAGGCGGAAGTGGATCTGGCACGGATTCAAAAATCCATGTCAGGTACTTGCTTCTCCATCATAGCGGTCAGGAAGTGTCAAAGGAACACGCGGGTCAACACTGACAAGAGGTGTAGTCTGAGGATCAACACTGCCAGGAGGTGTAGTAGAAGGAACATCAGCTTGTGCCACCTGCCGACATGCAAGTATGTTCAACGCCTAGAGGAGTTGGTCCTGTCGAGACCGGAGGTCCAGCATATCCGCCCGCATCTCCTGTGACGTCGTCATGGTCTTGAATCGACCAGCAGGGTCCATGGCCTGAGCGTACGGTCACGAAGGGTCTGTGGACCCACTGAGCTGTATCGCCTTGGTGGTAAGGCAGCTAGCCAACTATAAGTCTATAGTTCGTATAGGTACCTGTGGCAGCTCAGATAGCAGCAGGGCAGGCTCGGCTAGGACTAGGCAGAAGGTAGACGTCAGGTGAGGTGAAGCAAGACAGACGTGGAGTACAGCATGACACGACTTTGGCACAGCACAGTGCTCGACCAGGATGGTATGGAATGCAAGGAACAGGAACTGGAACAGGTACAGGAAACAGGAACTGGAACAGGTACAGGAAACACACTAGGAGGCGATCACATAGACAAACTAGGAAACATCAACAACGCTCAGGCATAGAAGCAGTGGGCTGGACCCCTCTTATAGTCCCGGGTACTCCCGGGTCAAAGTTCATCAAGAAGTCCGGTACATGCGCTGCCCCTTTAAGAGTGGGCATGAGCGTGCACACGCACCCTACGGGATTCGGCTGAGGTGAGTGGAAGCGAAACGTGGCTGCGGCTGTCAGGAGGGGATTGGAGCTGACAGACACATAGGCTCTGCCCGGAGCGCCACGATTAGCCGCTTGCGTGTCATGTGATGAGACCGGCCAATCAGAGGAGAAGGCTGAGTCTCCATGAGAGAATAGGAAAAGAGTGCACGGGAGCGTGATTGTAAAGGGGGGAAGGGACCGCCCCCTTTGCCTGTACTATGGAGCTGGAAATGGCGCTAGCCATGTTGAAATAAATGGTGCCACAGGTGAAATGTACCAAAGAGCCCAAAACTCAATGCTACTGAAGATTAGGTCAGGGGGCCTATGCTTCATACAAGTGGAGGACCGGGGGAAGGGGAGGGTGTGAGTAAATCTCACCATCCTCTCAGCGCTTTATTTCCATCTCCCAGATGAGTAAACAGAAGGAGCACCCCCTCAGTGTTACTCTTTAGGCTGGTGGGGGACAGAGGAGCTGACGCTCTTGTCCCACTTGTCTTCACATGCAGGTTGGACATTGGTGAATTTGCAATATGGCACTGTGTGCCCACCAAGAAGAGGACTCAGGAGACCTGTGTCCCATCTTCTTGCTTGATGAAAAAAAAAAATGAAAATAAAAAGTAAAACCAAAAACTCTTTGGTAGAGACTCTGCTGCATTAGTAGAAGTATCTGCCTCTTACGACACTAAGCTATGACTAAATAGCTCAGTGTCTGTGGGCAGGGTACTTTTTTATTTCTTAGCGTCAAGCCTCCTAGTGGCAACAGCATATACCCATGGTCTGTGTCCCCCAATATAACAAATGAGAAATTCTGTGACCATTCCAAATATCTGAATGGGGCTTGTTGAAAAAACAACCCCATTCACATGTACAGTAATGAACAGATATTCAGTCACTAAAATTTCTGCAACAAATCTACTGCGTGTAATCATCTATCTATCTATCTATCTATCTATCTATCTATCTATCTATCTATCTATCTATCTATCCCATGTCTACATTATTATCAGTGTATATACATATACTAGTAGATAGATAGATAGATAGATAGATAGATAGATAGATAGATAGATAGATAGATAGATAGATAGATAGATAGATAGATAGATAGATAGATAGATAGATAGATAGATAGATAGATAGATAGATCAATGGAATAGACAGCACTCCAAAAAGAAATGAAGTGAAAAAAATTGTAAAATTTGGATTTACGCATAAATATTCTTATTTAAGGGTGAAAGAAAACACTATTTCTTTCCCCCAAAATTTATTTTTGGAGTGCTGCATATTCCATTGAAGTTTATCTATCCTGATAGCGCTGAAGGTCGGGGTCCTGAGGCTTGCACCCACGCATCCGTACTTTTACGGTGCTGCTCTCCTTAAAGATATATATACTTTTATATATATATATATATATATATATATATATATATAAAATATATATCGCTAAATTACATATCACATTTATAATAAGCTTTTTGTTCATTCATTAATACCTGTCAGTACAAGGTTTTTTTTAAAATAACTTCTTATATACCCTTTTAACCTTTAAATATATTTTGGCTCAGCACACACAACTTCGGTCAAAATATGTTGAAGAAACGGAATACTTTTTACTTACACTCACCATTCAGCAACTCTGTAGGATAAGAATTATTCCTTCTGGTAAAAGGCTGAGGAAGCCAGCGACCGGAGGAACATGAGCCTGGGCTGGAACCTATAATATTTAAATAAATTGCATAATTTACAAAAGGTGGCCATGAACATTAAATATTTGTTGGCAGACCCAAACAATTTTGATGGGATCTGTTGACAATTTAATGCGTGAGGTAGTACCCTTAGTTAAATACTGAGAATGTAAAAAGACCTATGGAGTTTAATTATGTAATTAATTAAATAAGCTATATCACCGACAACCCCTTCAAAACTTGCAATCTGCAATAACCCTGTCTCCACTACAAAACCGTATAATCTTCTAACCCTCGGCTTCTGTGACAGTCTGTTACTCTGTAAGGCTCTGTTCACATCTGCATCGTGGTGTTATGGACAACCACTGCACTGATGACCCCATTGACTTAAAATTGGGTCCGTTGGGTTTCGCTTAGGTGTCCGTTGTTTTCCCTGCAGTGCTACTTTCCCCGTCAAATGTGACAGAATCTACGATAGCGCTCCTGATAAGAGAGCCTAAGCTTATGTAATTTATTGTATTTGCTTGTTCTAATTATGTGGTCATATGTTATGTACTGCATATGTACAGTGCCCTGGAAGTTAATGTTAATTGTTAGGCTGTGCTCATTTGTACAGTTTTGCCATGGTTTTCTCACAGTTTTAAGGCCTAGTTCACACAAAGAATTTTGCGAACAGAAAAAAATCTGCCTTAAAATTCCTTCAGGTATTTTGAGGCAGATTTTCACCTGTCTGCACTTTCTTGCCGAGTTTTTCGCCCTCGCCCGGTGAGCACCGCGGGCAAAAGACGAAGCGAAAATGGCTTCTTCTGCCTCTCATTTATTTTGGCCGAACTTTGACGCGGAAACCGCATCGGAATCAGCGCCACAGGAATCTGTGTGAACTGGGCCTAACAGTATTTTTTTCTGTCCTGTCAAAAAACCTTATAAATGCTTCCGCAAAAGCACAAAACAAAATGACATTTGTGAACACATTCTTGCGGAACTGGAGCTATTCAAGAGAATGCAGTTCAAGCAAAGTCTAAGACCTCTGTCTTCTAACACACTTTTAAATGTCATAAGTAAGTTTCCAGAAATTGACCATAATATCAGTTATAGCAATAAATGATCATATGACAAGGGCTGTATTCAGGGCCGATTCTAGCTTTTCTGCTGCCTGAGGCCAAAATTGAAATGGAACCCCCCAGATCTTGATTGACATCCTCCAGCCTCTTCTTCATTGCTACCAGCCTCCTCTAACTCTTGCGAATGCGCTGTTGCAAAATACACCGCAGTGCACGGTGCCTGCCCATGGAGTACAAGACAATGCCGCATCCGAGAAAGCTGGACGAAACTGGTAGTGATGTAGAACAGCCAGGAAGATGTCAATCAGGCATGGAAAGGTGTGTTTGGAGTCAGGACAGCCCGATAACCCTTTAAAGAATAATTAGCATAGAGCATGCACTGTTTTTAAAAGCTCTGACATGTATACGGCACCAGAACAAAGCTGAGTACATAAATAAAGCACCAAAACCAAGCTCAGTACATATATATGGCACCAGAACCAAGCTATGTACATAAATACAGAACCAAGCTCAGTACATTTACACAGCCCCAGAACCAATCTCAGAACATATATACAGCACCAGAACAGAGCTCAGTACATATAAAGTATAAGCAACCAGAACAAAACTCAGTACATAAATACAACACCAGACTCAAGCTCAGTACATATATACAGTACCAGAACAAAGCTCAGTACATAAATACAGTACTAGAGCGAAGCTCAGTACATAAAAACAGCACCAGAACAAGCTCAGTACATATATACAGCACCGGCACAAATACACCTCAGTACAGAGATTATTTGCAAATTCAGTGTAACTCCTGCCATACAGGTTTGTACAGCATAAAACTATAGCCTCCAGCATGCCCCGAACAATAGTAAGGATATGCTGGGAGTTGCTGTTTCACAGAAAAAAAATCATACCATCCATCATCTCTCTGCAGATCATACAGTGACTACAGTACTGATTTGAGACAGAATAAACATTTACATTGAGTGACTCACAGGTGACGTCTTCTCAGGTTGGAATCGTTCTTTTTCTCTTTTCTATTCTATTCGGTCCAGACTTCATAACGACTTCTCCCAGCCACGGCCCATTTCTGCAGTTTGTCGTTTAGATGTCTTCAGCTTCTCACTTTTCAAACATTTCCACACCTATAAATAAAGATAAGATTGAGAAAAAATGATCCAGCGCTGAGTCGTGCTTTGGTTTAAAAAGGAAGAAGTATTCCCACTTTTATTGGGGAAATGAGATTAAAATTGAAGGGAGACGCAGTTTTTCTTTGCCATGATTAAGAGCACGGTACGTGCTTGAAACGCGTAGGCCAGGGTAATCACCCAGAACTACTATACATCTTGGGACTGCGTCTCCCTTCAATTTTAATCTCATTTCCCCAATAAAAGTGGGAATACTTCTTCCTTTTTAAACCAAAGCACGACTCAGCGCTGGATCATTTTTTCTCTTTCTCCATTACGTACCGCCAGCCGTAGCGGGGATCCGAGCGGAGAGTATGGAGACGCATCAGACCGGTTAGCTGGAGGTTTCCTCCCTTTCTATACTATAAAGATAAGATTCTCATGGTGCCACACACTACACCCCTAAATATAATAGTGCAATACACTGTGTCAATTATTATAAAAGCACCATACATTGTGTACCACACACACACACACACACACACACACACACACACACACACACACACACACACACACACACACACACAGTGCCCCCTGTAGATAGTGCCCCACCATAGAGCCCCCTGTAGGTTGGGGCCCCCTGTAGATAGGGGTACATCCGGTAGATGGGGGCAACACTGTAGATGGGGGCAACCCTGTAGATAGAGGCACTCACAATGGTAACTGAAAAAAAAACTTACATATTAACCTAATCCCATTCACGTGCTGTCCTCTAGCAACGCAGGCCTGGTCTCTTCTGACCAAGACTGCTGGAGATGAATGAGGCAAGGGGCGCAATTACATCATCGCGCCACTTGTATCATTGAAAGGCGCTGAATGGCAGGGCAGGGAACTAATCCCTACCAAGTGATTTATGTAGTTGTATCTGCAACCTATAGACGCAGATACAATTATAGTGCAGGAGGGGGTGGCGGCGGTTTGTTTTAGTGGCGGCTGTATTTACAGTTCACGCTGCCCTAGGCACTAAGCCTGAACATGCTCCATTAAAGGCCCATTTGCACTCGCCGATTATCGTCACAAACCACTTGTTTCTGAGCAACTGTAATTAGAATTAGTCAGTGTTTAAAAGGAGGAGATCAATGATAAAACTTTTGTCAAAACTATATCTAACATCCATTGTGATGCCGTAAAAATAATTGTCATCGGTGGCATTATTGATAAATGTAAATCACGGTCAGTGACGTTTACACTTGGCATTGCTGCCTAGAGAACAGCTCGGTCCTGGTATTCAGTGGTGTGGACTATGTTTTCCAAGCCTCACGTCCTATATTGGGAAGTATAGGCCACATTGTACCAGAATCTGTATACATAGATTAGCCCTACCATCAAATAATAAATATAGTGAATAAATATTACCACCATACAGTGATTGAATAATATAACTAAACCATAACTGATAATACCATCATAAGGTAACTGAATAATACCACCATACTGTGACTGGACAACACCACCATACAGTAACTGAATAATACTTTCATATTGTGACTGAATAATGCCACCATACCTTGAATGGATAATACCACCAAACCGTGACTTCATAATACCTTCCTACCGTCACAGAATAACACCATACTGTGACTAGATAAAATTACAAAACCGTAACTGAATAATACCTCCATACCGTTACTGGATAATACCTTGAAACCGTGACTGGATATACCATCATACCAATACTGGCTAATACCTCCATACCATGACTGAATAACACCACCTTATTGTGATAATACCATCATACAGTAATTAATTAACACCACCATACCATGATGTGAAAGGATAATACTATCATATGGTGGCTAAATAATATCACCATACAGTGACTCATTAACACCACCATACCATGGCTGTTTAACACACCATATCATGACTAAATAATACCTCCATACCGTGACTGAATAACACAATACTGTGACTGAATAACACCACCATATAGTGACTGCATAACACTCACAAACAGTGACTGAATAATAACTCCATACCTTGATTGAATAATATGAACCATAATGTGACTGGATAACACCACCATAGCATGACTGCATAGCACCATAATTCTGTGACTGTATAACACCACCATAAAGTGACTGGATAACACCACCATAGGAAGAAGGTGACAGCGTCCACCTGGGTGTACGAATGTCCAAAAAATATATTTAATAGTAAAAAATGCAACATTTCAACCCACCCAGAGGTCTTTTTAATTCATCATATAATGTGAATAAACAGCCTATAAATAATGTACAAGGTAATGTGATCACCATTGGTAGCAAAACCCTTACCTTTATTAGTCATCCAATAGGTGCTGTGAGACAGTGACAGGTAAAGTCATTGAGGGAAGGTACATTTCCCCTAGAATTCTGTCATATGTATCCTAGGCTCCAGGGAATGAGTAGTTCTTGCAATAGAAAGCTCTAGCTTTCCAATCTCGGCTTAAGGAAAAGCCGGAAAAAGGGCCTGGAGTTGGATTGGAGAAGAGCAGGGCGGGTTCCCCAATCCCTAGTCCATCTCTGTTTGTAGGACAAGGCTGCTGCTCAATTAGCTGCACCTGTAGCCTGTGTATAAAAAGGTGCAGACACAGTGTGTGTGAGTCTCACCCCTGACTCAGACTGGAGACTACTAAGGCTGGAGTAGCCTGTATTCTATGTGAGTAAAGACCTGTGTTACTTTGTGTCCAGTGCCTGGTAGGAAGGCACTCGGTATAGTTAGATAATATCTTGTTTAGTTAGTGCTCAGACGAGCAGGATTTATTTTGTATTTTGCCTTGTTGTACAAGAGGCTGTTCCTTTGACAAGAATAAAAACACAGGCAAAGCCCTGTTATGACTTTTAATGCACGGTGTCCCTGTCTCTGGCTACAAAGTAACCGCTGTACCAACCTCTCCTGATGGTAAACCCTCACATATGGTGGAGAATGCGGGCACGGTCTTAAAGAGACATACACCTATTTAAAAGGACTTTTGCTGCTCCAAGTGGAAAATCGTTGCTAGGGGCAACAACACAATTTTTTCTCCCCGAGAGTGCTTGAAAGTGTATGTCTTGGGTGAAGGCGGCAACAGGGCTAAAAGAGACTGTTAAAATGGATGAAATACTTAAACAGCTGATTCAGGCTAATATCAACCAGGGGAAGATAAGCACAGTTCTGCAAGAAGCCAGCGCGACTGAGGAAGCCATGCGTGCACAGGCTGAAACCAATATTCTGCTGGGTGAAGCCCACAGACTGGCCTTAAGAGAACAGCAGCAAATTAATCGCTATTTGCAAGACCAAATTCAGGCCTCAGTGGAGAGGTCAGCGGGGCCTCATGGTTTGCGCCAAACCACTCGTGCAGCGGTACAGACATCTCTGCAGAAGATGACATCCACCGACGACGTTGAGGCCTATCTCATGGTGTTTGAGCGAGTGGCAGAATGAGAGAAGTTACCTTCAGATCAGTGGGCAGCAGAGGTGACACCTTTCCTAACCGGAGAGCCGCAAAAGGCGTACTTTGATCTCAATGAGCAGGATGCCAAGGATTACTCCAAGCTGAAGGGTGAGATCCTTGCCCGTCTGGGTGTTAATATGAAAGTGTGTGCTCGACGGGTGCACAACTGGACTTTCGTGGAACACCTACCTGCGCAATCACAAATGTATGATCTTGTCCATCTTGCAAGGAAATGGCTACAGCCAGAGGAATCAACCCCTGCGCCGATCGTGGAGAGAGTGGTGCTTAACAAATACATCCGCTCCTTACCACCGAAGGTTCAGCATTGGGTCGGTCAAGGAGATCCTACAGATGCGGAACAGCTGGTGAACCTGATTGAAAGGTACAGAGCTACTCAGGATCTACTCCAAGAAGTACCGCCTGCATGTTCTAACCCCAGGAACAGCAAATCGTGCGGAGTACCCGGTAAGACTGTTCCATTTACTAGAGGGGTGAGAAATGTCTTTAAGGGAGGTGGCTCAGAAGGGGAGCAGATGGAGGGAAGAAATCCCAGAGAGACACTGAAGGCCAGACCAGGGTCTCAAGTTGGGGACCGGGGCCGCATACAGTGCTGGCGGTGTTATGGACCTGGGCATATTGCTGCCAATTGTCCCCTGACTACCGAGCCAATGGAGTGTGATGCAGCAAGGCGAATATCCTTGTTTGCACGTCCTGTTTGTTCTGCTGAGACGGTTTACGAGACTGAGCAACAAATGTGTGTCGTAAAAGTGGAAGGGTGTACTGTGAGTGCCTTGCTGGATTCTGGGAGTCTGGTTACCCTGGTGCATGCCAGCCTGATAGACCCTGGAACATTCAGCGGACATAGTATAGGGGTCCTGTGCATACATGGGGACACTAAAGAATACCCCACCGCTTTGGTCACTCTAGAGACTTCCTGTGGAACCGCTTGCCATGAAGTGGGTGTGGTCAAGTCCCTGATGCACAGTGTGATCCTGGGGAGAGACTTCCCAGTGTTCTGGGAATTGTGGAGGAAGAAAGATGTAACCTCCACTGTAAATGTTAATGATGGTATTAATGTGTGCGCTGTGATTAGCCCAGAACCCTTTAACAAAGATGCTGAGGTGCCAGCAGTAGGGGTGACCACTGAGCCTGATAAATTTCCTCTGGCTGTTTTTGCTGGTGAAACAGATGAGCAGGAGGAAATTTCTGAGATACCAGAGTTAAATGTATCACGTAAGAATTTTGGGACCGCTCAACTTAGCGATCCCACATTGGTAAAAGCCAGGGAAAATACTAAGGTATTAAATGGAGTGCCTCAACATCCAGGGGCTGATAAGGTGTTTCCACACATGGCGGTTAACCAGGATTTGCTGTATCGGATAGATAACGTAGGTGGGGAGGTTGTTGAACAGCTGGTGATACCCCAACCGTATCATAGAACGGTGATGGACCTGGCTCATAAGCACGTGCTGGGTGGACATCTAGGTTGCGAAAAGACCAGAGAGCGTATCTTACAACGATTCTTCTGGCCGGGGGTATATACGGAAGTTCAGAGGTATTGCGAGTCCTGCCCGGAGTGTCAGATAATGGCTCCTATGCCACATTTTAGGAGTCCGCTGGTGCCTTTGCCTATCATTGGGATCCCTTTTGAAAGAATTGCCATGGATCTGGTCGGCCCTTTAGTCAAATCCTCTAGAGGACATCAATATATCCTAGTGGTGTTGGACTATGCCACACGCTACCCTGAGGCAGTCCCTTTGCGAAATTCCTCTTCAAAAGCCATTGCAAGAGAGTTGTTTTACATGTTTTCCCGTACTGGTTTACCTAAGGAAATCCTTACCGATCAGGGAACTCCCTTTATGTCCAAAATCACCAAGGAATTATGTAAACTGCTGAAAATTAAACACCTGCGTACCTCTATATATCACCCTCAAACTGATGGTCTTGTCGAAAGATTCAATAAGACATTAAAAGGCATGTTGAGGAGGGTAGTTAGTAAGGATGGGAAGGATTGGGACTGTCTTCTGCCTTATTTGATGTTCGCTGTACGTGAAGTTCCTCAATCATCCACAGGGTTTTCTCCTTTCGAACTTGTATACGGCAGACAACCCCGTGGTCTCCTGGACATAGCCAAGGAAACCTGGGAGCAAGAGTCCACACCTTATAGGAGTGTAATTGAGTATGTCACGTTGATGCAAGTCCGAATCGCTGCGGTCATGCCGATAGTTAAGGAACACTTGGAGCAAGCTCAGGATGCTCAGAGCAGGGTGTATAATCGAACTGCTAAAGTTAGAAATTTTAACTCTGGTGATCGAGTGTTGGTCTTAGTGCCAACCGTAGAAAGCAAATTTCTTGCTAGATGGCAAGGGCCGTATGAGATAATTGAAAAGGTGGGGGATGTAAATTATAAAGTTTACCAACCAGGTAAAAGGAAGACAGTGCAGTTATACCATGTAAACTTAATTAAGCCATGGAAAGAAAGAGAGACCCTCGTGGCAGTAAGGACCCCCTATAGTCCTAACCCAGATGTGTATGTGTCAGAATCCCTCGCAAAGCCACAGAAACAGGAGACAAAAGAGTTTGTGCAGAGAAACACAGACGTGTTTTCAGAACTGCCAGGACAGACCAGTATAATAAAACATGACATTGTGACCGAGCCTCAGGTTCGGGTCCACTTGAAACCCTACAGAGTCCCTGAAGCTCGTAGACAAGCCATATCTGAGGAGGTCAAGAAAATGCTAGACCTTGGGATTATTGAAGAGTCAAAAAGTGAATGGTCAAGTCCCATTGTATTGATTCCGAAACCAGATGGGTCATTGCGTTTCTGTAACGACTTCCGCAAGTTAAATGAGATGTCAAAGTTTGACGCATACCCAATGCCAAGAGTTGACGAGTTAATAGAGAGACTGGGCCATTCAAGGTATTTTTCAACACTTGATTTAACCAAAGGCTATTGGCAAGTACAACTCACGGAGGGCACCAAAGAGAAAACTGCGTTCATCACCCCGGATGGTCTGTTTCAATATATTTGTTTACCATTTGGGCTACATGGGGCTCCAGCAACCTTTCAAAGGTTAATGGACATAGTCCTCAAATCCCATCGTCGGTATGCTTCGGCATATCTGGACGACATTATAATCTTTAGTGATGACTGGGAAAGCCACTTACCAAAAGTACAAGCAGTACTAAACTCCCTCAGAGCCGCGGGGTTAACAGCAAACTCAAAGAAATGTTCCTTAGGCTTGGAGGAAGCACGGTATCTGGGGTACATAATTGGGAGAGGGATGAGAAAGCCACAGGTCAACAAAGTTGAGGCTATCCAAAACTGGCCCCAGCTCTCAACCAAAAAGCAGGTCAGAGCTTTTCTAGGAATTGTAGGTTATTATCGCAGGTTCATTCCAAACTTTGCCAGCACAGAAGCGCCCCTGACAGATCTTACCAAGGGAAGTAAGTCTGTCATGGTCAAGTGGGACACGAAGGCTGAAAGCGCCTTTCAAGAGTTGAAACTGGCCCTGTGTAACCAACCAGTCTTAGTCACTCCTGACTTAAAAAAGGAGTTTGTTGTCCAAACTGATGCTTCTAATGTGGGGCTCGGAGCAGTTCTGTCACAAGAGGTGGGTGGTGAGGAACATCCTGTGACCTATTTGAGCAGAAAACTTACTCCGGCTGAGAAAAACTATAGCATAGTTGAACGGGAGTGCTTGGCAATTAAGTGGGCACTTGAGTCCCTGAGATATTATTTATTGGGTCGTCGGTTTAGGTTGGTTACAGACCACTCTCCTCTTACGTGGATGTGTCAAGCTAAAGAGAGAAATGCAAGAGTTACACGGTCGTTTCTTACTTTGCAGAACTTCAAATATACTGTGGAACACAGAGCAGGAAAACTGCAGGGCAATGCTGACGCTTTGTCTAGGACACACTGCCTTGTAGCTAAATGTGTCCGATCCCACGGGCTCGAACAGAGGAAGAGGGTATGTGAGACAGTGACAGGTAAAGTCATTGAGGGAAGGTACATTTCCCCTAGAATCCTGTCATATGTATCCTAGGCTCCAGGGAATGAGTAGTTCTTGCAATAGAAAGCTCTAGCTTTCCAATCTCGGCTTAAGGAAAAGCCAGAAAAAGGGCCTGGAGTTGGATTGGAGAAGAGCAGGGCGGGTTCCCCAATCCCTAGTCCATCTCTGTTTGTAGGACAAGGCTGCTGCTCAATTAGCTGCACCTGTAGCCTGTGTATAAAAAGGTGCAGACACAGTGTGTGTGAGTCTCACCCCTGACTCAGACTGGAGACTACTAAGGCTGGAGTAGCCTGTATTCTATGTGAGTAAAGACCTGTGTTACTTTGTGTCCAGTGCCTGGTAGGAAGGCACTCGGTATAGTTAGATAATATCTTGTTTAGTTAGTGCTCAGACGAGCAGGATTTATTTTGTATTTTGCCTTGTTGTACAAGAGGCTGTTTCTTTGACAAGAATAAAAACACAGGCAAAGCCCTGTTATGACTTTTAATGCACGGTGTCCCTGTCTCTGGCTACAAAGAAACCGCTGTACCAACCTCTCCTGATGCTAAACCCTCACAGTGCATAACATGCAAATAATGATTTATTATCATATAGGTGTGTCAATATTTGTAAAACATAATATAAAATGTTAACCCCTTGAGTGCCCAGCTCATTTTGGCCTTGAGGACCAGACCCATTTTTTCAAATCTGACATGTATCACTTTATGTGGTAATAACTCCGGAATGCTTTTACCTATCCAATTGATTCTGAGATTGTTTTCTCGTGACATATTGTACTTTAGTTTAGTGCAAAAATTTGGTCGATAAATTCATTGCTTATTTGTGAAAAACACCAACATTTAGCGAAAATATGAAGAAATTATGATTTTTCCAATTTTAAATGCATCTGCTTGTAAAATAGATGGTAATACCACACAAAATATTTACCAATTAACATCTCCCATATGTCTACTTTATGTTTGCATCGTTTTTTGAACATCCTTTTATTTTTCTATGACCTCACAAGGCTTAGAACTTTAGCAGCAATTTCTCATATTTTTAAGAAAATTTCAAAAAGCGATTTTTTTCAGGGACGAGTTCAGTTCTGAAGTGGTTTTGAGTGCCCTATATATTAGAAACCCCCATAAAACACCCCATTTTGAAAACTGCACCCCTCAAAGTATCCAAAACAGCATTCAGAAAGTGTTTCAACCCTTTAGGCGTTTTACAGGAATTGAAGGAAAGTAGAGCTGAAATTTTCAAATTTCATTTTTTTTTTACAAAATTCATATGTAATACATTTTCTTCTGTACCACAGAAGGTTTTACCTGAAAAACGCAACTCAATATTTATTGCCCAGATTCTGCAGTTTTTAGAAATATCCCACATGTGGCCCTAGTGCGCTAATGGACTGAAACACAGGCCTCAGAAGCAAAGGAGCACCTCTTGGATTTTGGGGCCTCCTTTTTTCAGAATATATTTTAGGCACCATGTCAGGTTTGAAGAGGTCTTGTGGTGCCAAAACAGTGGAAACCCCCAAAAGTGACCCCCATTTTTAAAACTACACCCCTCAGGGAATTTATCTAGGGGTATAGTTAGCATTTTGACCCCACAGGTATTTTGCTATATTTTCTGGAGTTAGTCTGTGAAAATGAAAATCTACTTTTTTTCTGGAAAAACGTAAAAATTTCTAATTTTTGCAAGAAATAAAGGAGAGAAAGCACCCCAACATTTGTAAAGCAATTTCTCGCGATTACGGAAATACCCCATATGTGGTAATAAACTGCTGTTTGGACCCACAGCAGGGCTCAGAAGGGAAGGACCCCCATTTGGATTTTGGAGCTCTGATTTTACTGGAATGGTTTTCAGTGCCGTGTCACGTTTGCAACGCCCTCGAGGGACCTAAACAGTGGAATCCCCCCAAAAGTGACCCCATTTTGGAAACTATACCCCTCAAGGAATTTTTTTAGTGGTATAGTTATCATTTTGACCCCACAGGTTTTTTGCTGAATTTATTGGAATTAGTCTGTGAAGATGAAAAGAGACTTTTTTTTGGAAAAAACACAGAATTTTCTAATTTTTATAAGGAATAAAGGAGAAAAAGCACCTCAACATTTGTAAAGCAATTTCTCCTGATTACGGAAATACCCCATTATGTGGTAATAAACTGCTGTTTGGACCCACGGCAGGGCTCAGAAGGGACGGAGCACCATTTGGATTTTGCAGCTCAGATTTTGCTGAATTGGTTTCTGGGGGCCATGTCGCATTTGCAGAGTCCCTGAAGTACCAGTACAGTAGAAATTCCCCAGATGTGATCCCAATTTGGAGTCTATACCCCTGAAAGAATTAAATTAGAGGTGTAGTGAGCATTTTGAGGCCTCAGGTGTTTTATAGATTTTATTAGAATTGGTCCGTGAAAATGAAAACATTTTTTTTTCCAATAACCTGTAGCTTTAGACCCCAAAATGTGTTACACAATTTCTCCTGATTACGGAAATACCCCATATGTGGTTGTAAACGGCTATTTGGACATACGGCAAGGGTCTAAACGGAAAAAGTGCAATTTCGTTTTTGGAGTGGAGATTTTACAAAATTTGTTTTTGACGCCATGTTGCATTGTGCTGAGGTACGAGTACAGTGAAAACTCCCAAGAAGTGACCCCATTTAGGAAACTACACCCCTCAAGGAATTCATCTAGAAGTGTAGTGAGCATTTTGACCCCCAAAGGTTTTGCAGAAATTAGTGCACAGTGGATGTTGCAGATTGAAAATTGACATTTTCCACATATATGCTATTTCAGTGCCCAATGCGTTGGGCCCAGCTTGTACCACTGGAGACATACGCCCCATAAATTGTTAAGCGGTTCTCCAGAGTACGGTAATACCCCATATGTGGTCATAAACCGCTGTTTGGGCACACTGACAGGCCCAGAAGGAGCGCCATTTGGCTTTTGGAGCGCAGATTTTGCTTGGTAGTAGTTTTGTTTAGTGTTTTACTGGTGTTTCAGTTTATAATGTGGGGGCATATGTAATCTGTGCGGAGTACATACATTTTTTGCGTGACACACTGTCGTTTTTATTGGTACCATGTTTGGCTACGCGCGACTTTTTGATCACTTTTTATTCCATTTTTTTGGAAACAACGTGACCAAAAAAGGAAATTCTGCCATTGTTTTTTATGGTATTTTTTTTACGGTGTTCACCGTGCAGGATAAATAATATGATATTTTTTTAGGTCAGGCCGATACGAACGCGGCGATACCTATTATGTCTAGTTTTTGTCTTTTTTTTCATTTATTTTCTAATTATAAAGGGCTTGATCAGGGAAACAAGGCGATTATTGTTTTTTTTACGTAAAACTTGTATTTATTTATTTATCTAAAACTTTTTTTTAACTTTTTTTTCACTTTTTATTTTACACATACTAGGGGACTGGAAGATCTGATCTTCTGATCCCCTGCACAATACACTGCACTACTTCTGTATGTACTGATGTAGTGCAGTGTATTGTAACTGTCACTTTACAACTGACAGTTGAGCCTATTACGTCCTGCCTTGGGCAGGACCTAATAGGCTCCCGTACCTGGCAACCAGGAAGCCGTTGCTAGGCTTCCTGGTTGCCATTGCAACCATCAGAACCCCGCGATTTTTCGCGGGGGGGGGGCAATGGGGTGCAGAGGGAGCCCCCTCCCTCTGTATCAATCACTTAAATGCCGCTGTCGCTATTGACAGCGGCATTTAAGGGGTTAAACTACAGCGATCGGAGAGGACAGTGATCGCTGTAGTTGCAGTGGGATGTCGGCTGTATATTACAGCCGACATCCGATGAAGATGGAGCGAGCACAGCTCCTGTGCCCGCTTCATCCTCAGGGCGTTAGTATACGCCCATTTTCGGGAAGGGGTTAATAAAAATAGTGTTTTGTTTTTTTACACCGCTTTCTCTGATCTCCTCACGTATCTCACAGAACTGAGGAGATCAGAGAAAGTGACAGGAGCTTTCTCCTGCAGACGACGTCACAGACTGCTGTGATTGGTCAGTCTTCAGAGACTGACCAATCACAGCAATCGCCGGCATTGGGGACTGCTAATTGGTCCCCAGGCCGGTAGCAGAGACGGTTAGCTGTCAATGACAGCTGCCGCCGCTGTTCTGTCACTATGTGATTTCACATAGTGACAGTTTATTCCTGCGCCGTAATAGTACGTCGAAGGTACGCTGGAATAAGCGGCCAGCGACGTACTATTACGTCGAAGGTACGCAAGGGGTTAATGTGCATATAAGTAGATACTGGACTCAGGGATTCCAGCTTGTATTTCGTGCTGGTTAGTAACTTACTGAGAATGCGTCGGCGTCCTCAGTTCATCACTGTGCATGCCCGAGTGAGGACCAAACAAGTGGGCCATGTCATAGTTACCTAACAACAGCAGTCATCTGTCGCATTAACCCAATGATCGCCATACCATCACCTCCCTACAGGAACCCATGTAGCTAAACTTCACAGTAATGAAGTTTAGCTACATTATTGTAGCTACCTCTCCATAATATCTAACATATAACTACAGATGTAGCCATCTTTATCTTGACTTTTAACGCATTAAATAAACAATGGCTAGATCTCTTATCTTAACTTTTTCAATGGCTTTTGTTGTGTGATATCATGCTGCAGCAAGTTATCAGAATCAAGTTAACCCCTTAATGACCAGCCTATTTTGGACCTTAATGACCAAGCCATTTTTTAAGTTTTTCCATCGTCTCATTCCAAGAGCTATAACGTTTTTATTTTTGCGTCGACATAGCTGTATAAGGTCTTGTTTTTTGTGGGACAAGTTGTACTTTTCAATAGCACCATTTTGGGGGACATATTATTTATTGATTAACTTTTATTAACTTTTATTTGGGGGAAATAGAAAAAAACCTGAAATTTCGCCACTCTTTTTTGCGTCTTAAATCTACGCCGTTTACCGTGTGATATAAATAACACAATAACTTTATTCAGCGGGTTGTTACGATTGCAACGATACCAAATTTGTATAGTTTTTGTATGTTTTACTACTTTTACACAGTAAAAACGCTTTTTTTTCAAAATTATTTGTTTTTGTGTCTCCATATTTGAAGAGCCGTAACGTTTTTATTCTTTCGCCGATGCGGTTGTATGAGGGCTTTTTTTTTGCGGGAAGACTTGTAGTTTTTATTGGTACCATTTTGGAGTAGATGCGACTTTTTGATCACTTTTTATCACATTTTTTTAAAGTCAGGATTCACAGAAAACAGCAATTTTTCCATAGTTTTTTATTAAATTTTTTACGGCGTTCACCGTGCGGGTTAAATAATGTAATAGATTTATAGTCGGGGTCGTTACGGACGCGGCGATACCAAATATGTGTAACTTTTTAACTTTATTTTGTTTTTTTTAATAGTAAAGCGTTTTGTGAGGGGAAAAGCTGGGTTTTTCATTTTTTTTCACATTTTTTTTTTAATTAACTTTATTAAACTTTTTTTTCACTTTTTTACTAGTCCCATTAGGGGACTATAATATGCGATTCTGCGATCGCATTTATAATACACTGCAATACTTTTGTATTGCAGTGTATTACTGCCTGTCCGTTTAACACGGACAGGCATCTGCTAGGTCATGCCTGCGGCATGATCTAGCAGGCATTCACTCCAGGCAGACCTGGGGGCCTTTATTAGGCCCCCGGCTGCCATTGGAGACACAGACACTCGGCGATCGTATCGCCGGGTGTCGGTGGGATGAGAGGGAGCTCCCTCCCTCTCTCCAAAACCACTCAGATGCGGTGCTCGCTATTGTGCACCGCATCGGAGGGGTTAAACGGGTGAGAACGATACTAATATCGATCTCACCCGGCAGAGCAGGGACGCTCCCAGCCCTCAGCTGCCTCTGGCAGCTGAGAGCAGGGAGATTTGACAGCTCCCTGCTCTGTAAACTTATTCCAATGCCGCGACGTAAAAAGTCTATGGCATCGGAATAAGGCCCGTTAGTGACCGACGTAGAAACACGATGGGCCGGTCACTAACGGGTTAAAGATGGCTACATCCATAGTTCAATCGAAGAAAGGAACTGCAGCTTGATAAAAACCCTTTCATGGGTTGAAACGTTGCAAGTGTTTTTATGCTTGGTGAATAAATCAAATACACTTCTTTGAATTATCTTGAGTGCTGCAGTTCCTTTCTTCGATTGCATATTGATTGTCTCCCTTGGACCTGGGATTCTTTACTGCGTGCACCACCCATGTTTGGGGAGTTGTCCTTTTACACTGAAGAATTTTTTGTGGCTGTGCTGCTGTTTTCCTGAATATCTACATCCATAGTTCACCATGTTTGCAACAAATCTTTTATACTCTATCCTCCACCTATATACCGGTGAGTTGTAGGTGTATCATCCACGCATCAGCGAAGTCTAGTACTCTATTTATTTATGTTACTTATATAGCGCCAACATATTCCACAGCACTGTACAGAGGTCCTCACTTACTATCCCCATAGGGGCTCACAATTTAATTCCCTTTCAGTATGTTTTTAGGGTGTGAGAGGAAACCGGAGTACTCGAAGGAAACCCACACAAACACAGGGAGAACATACAAACTCCATGCAGATGTTGTCCTTGGTTAGTAGGACCCCAGCGCTGCAAGGCAACAGTGCTAACCACCGAGCCACCGTGCTGCCCTAGGTATGATAAATATCAGCCTTACAAGGCCCAGTATTGTATCCACTGGAAGGGAGTTCTACAAGCATTTGTCTGCAATCGACCATTAAATAAAGGGGCAGTTCAAAGGGTGAATTCCATTATGCGGCTACACTGAATCCACACTAGGCATTATCCTTACTGTAAGGTAGACACATACACTATGTGGACAAAGGTAATGGTTCACCTACACATTACACCTACTGCAGCCATTATGACATACCATTCTAAATCTATACACATTAATATGGGGTTGTTCCTCCCTTTGCAGCTAAAACAGATTCCACTCTTCTGGGAAGGCTTTCTACAAGATTTTGTGTCTGTGGGAATTTTTGCCCATTCATCGAGAAGAGCATTTTTGAGGTCAGACAATGACGTATGACGAGAGGGCATGGCTCATGATCTCTGTTCTAGTTCATCCCAAAGGTGTTTGATGGGGTTGAGTTCAGGGCTCTGTGTGGGCAAGTCAAGTTTTTCCACACCAAACTCACCCAGCCATGCCTTTATGGACCTTGGTTTGTGCATTAGGGCACAGTCATGCTGGAAAAGAAAAGGGCATTCTCCAAATTTTTCCCACAAAGTTGGAAACATAGAATTTTTCAAAATGTCTTGGTATGCTGAAGTATTAATATTTCAATTCACTGGAACTAAGGGTCATAGGCCAACCACTGAGCTACAACCCCATAGCATTATCCCTTTTCACAAAACTTTAAAGGGAAGAGTGACGTGAAATGCGCATTAGGGCATGGCGTGGTGCAATTTAAAAGATCCAGGACAATGGGTGATGTACTCTCCTGACTTCCTTAGGTTACCATTTTACTAAGTGGTACCACGTTGCATTTAGCTGAAGGTAGATAGATTATTGTGTTGGGGTCATGGTTCTTGTTATTACATGCTCTATGTGGATATACAGCAAACTGTGCCATGATTCCAACTCATCTCCTTCCCTTTGGACCGGTTGCTTGTTATGAATGATTCCATATTTACCTCATGTTTGTTAATTAATTGTAAATGGTGTAAATAAACTTAATGAATTTTTTCATCTTTACTTGGGTAGTTCATGACTCCTTTTCTTTTGTGGTTAATGTAATATTTTTATAAGAACGTGGCCAGCCCCATTAAACCCAGGGAATTGCAGGTGATGTCTTCCCTGATTGGAGTCGTCCACTTTCCCAGTCTTCTCCATCTGGCCCAGCTACAACTCGCCTCTGCAGAGTTTGCTGCACAGACATATTTGTCTCATGTCATGCTTTCTCAGAACACCCCCACCCACTTCACAAACCCCTAGCCTGCTGCACTCTTTAATAGTGCCATCCTGTGTGCCTGCTGTGCTGTTCAATGCCCCCAATAACTGTACTGCAGTAAAAGACAGTTCCACACAGTAAAAAGTTCGATACACAGAGAAAAAAAACAGATATCGCCCCATATAACATTTTGCCATACAGACAGTGCACCCTTAAGTTTCCCATATAAAGTTGTGCCATGTATAGTGCCCCATATAAATTTGTGCTATAAATAGTGCTCCATATAAAGTTGTGCTATAAATAGTACCCCATATAGAGTTGTGCCATAAATAGTGCCCCATATAAAGTTTTGCAATAAATAGTGCATCATTAATCTGTGCTATATAGAAAGTGCAGTCAGCAGCCTCACGCTTGTCAGAATGATGACATCATCACATCACACTTAGTTCACACCCCAGACCAGACCCCTAAATTAAATCAGACCCTAAACTAGACCTCAAAATCAATTCAGATACCAGACCAGACGTCTAAATTAATCCAGACTCCAGATCCAAAAATAAATTCAGACCCCAGACAAGACACCAAAATTAATTCAGACTCTGGACCTGACCCCTAAATTAAGTCAGACCTCAGATCCGACCCCAAAAATAAATCAAACCCCAGAGCCAACCCCTAAATTAAATCAGACCCCAGACCAGACCCCAAATTTCATTAGACCTCAGATCAGACGTAAAAAAACAAACAATTCTGTTTACTTACCTCTCCTCACTTCTCATTAGTTCAGGGTGCCACTCCGTAGCCGCACACAAGGTCCTGATTCCGGCCTAGCCAGCACTAGAACCTGTGCGCTTCCCCCTCTCCTCCTGTGCCTAGAGCAAAATAGGGCCCTGGCCTTGACATGTTAGATTTTTTACATTTTCCACCAAAGCCACAGAAGCAGTCAGCCTCCCAAGATACAGCTAATGTCATTGTTTAAGAGTCATAAATGAGACAGACACTGGGCAGGAAAGAGGTTCATGGAAGAGCAGGAACAGGGCCTACCTTAGTTTGGATTGTGCCCTGTGCAGTATGTTCTATTGACACCCCTCACTTATCGTGTACCATATAGTGTAATCATACAGTGTACAAATAAGTGTACCAGCTGCCTTTCCATATGTTCAAATACTAAATGTGAGATCGGGTTCATGCTCCATGTGGTCGGGTCATCAGGGCCAGTGGTTACAGTTGATTTTTACTATGCGTTTGCACAGGTAGCACACTCCTAATACGGCCCTGAGTGAGATGGCAGAAAACCATTGCTATCCAAGGGTAACAGTGACTGTTAACCTAGTGGATGCTGAGCAGCGACTACACAAACCAGGGGCGTAACTAGGAAAGACTGGGCGCCATAGCAAACTTTTGACTGGGGCCCCCCCCCTCGCCTGGTAGACGAGGTGCATTTTTTACAGCCCCCCCCTGTAGATAGCGCCATACATCCCCCTGTAGAGAACGCCATACAGCCCCCCTGTAGAGAACGCCATACAGCCCCCCTGTAGAGAACGCCATACAGAGTCCCCCCTGTAGATAACACCATACAGAGTCCCCCCTGTAGATAAGGCCATACAGCCCCCACTGTAGATAACGCCATACAGAGTCCCCCCTGTAGGTAACGCCATACAGCCCCCTTTGTAGATATCTACAGAGGGGGCTGTATGGCGTTATCTACAAAGGGGGCTGTATGGCGTTATCTACAGGGGGGGCTGTATGGCCTTATCTACAGGGGGGACTCTGTATGGCGTTATCTACAGGGGGGACTCTGTATGGCGTTATCTACAAAGGGGGCTGTATGGTGTTATCTACAGAGGGGGTGTATGGCGTTATCTACAGGGGGGCTGTATGGCGTTATCTACAGGGGGGCTGTATGGCGTTACCTACAGGGGGGCTGTATGGCGTTACCTACAGGGGGGCTGTATGGCGTTACCTACAGGGGGGGCTGTATGGCGTTATCTACAGGGGGGATGTATGGCGTTACCTACAGGGGGGGCTGTATGGCGTTATCTACAGAGGGGGTGTATGGCGTTATGTACAGAGGGGGTGTATGGCGTTATCTACAGAGGGTCTGTATGGAGTTCTCTACAGAGGGGGCTGTATGGCGTTCTCTACAGAGGGGGCTGTATGGCGTTCTCTACAGAGGGGGCTGTATGGCGTTCTCTGCAGGGGGCTGTATGGTGTTATCTACCTCCCTGTAGAGAACGCCATACAGCCCCCCCTGTAGAGAACGCCATACAGCCCCCCTGCAGAGAATGGCATACAGCCCCCCCCATAGAGAATGGCATACAGCCCCCCTGTAGAGAACGCCATACAGACCCCCGTAAAGGGAACGTCATACAGCCCCCCCCTGTAGAGATCACCATACAGCCCCCCCCTGTAGGGAACGCCATACAGCCCCCCCCCTGTAGGGAACGCCATACAGCCCCCCCTGTAGGGAATGCCATACAGCCCCCCATGTAGGGAACGCCATACAGCCCCCCCCTGTAGGGAACACCATACAGCGTCCCCCCCCTGTAGGGAACGCCATACAGCGTCCCCCCTCCCAAAAAAATGTGACCTACAGTGTGTCCTACAAAATACATGTATCCCCTATCCACAGGATAGGGGATACATGTGTGATCGCTGGCAGCGATAGGGAGAACGGGGGACAGAAAGTCCCCTGAAGTTCTCCATGACTAACCTCTGACTTTCGGCGTCTGCGCAGCTCAATAAAAATTAAAGGAGCACTGGTCACGCATGCGCACAAGCACGACCGGCGCTCCATTCATTTCTACAGAGCTGCCGACACAGACCCCGGAAGTCCGAGGTTTGTGATGGAGAACTTCAGGGGACTTTCAGTCCCCCGTTCTCCCTATCAATGCCAGCGATCACACATCTATCCCCTATCCTGTGGCTAGAGGATACATGTCTTTTGCTCTATTTTGCGCCTTCAGGACCAGGCACCGTTTAGCCATTTTTAGCACGTGTTAGTTAAATGGCTATAACTTTTTTATTTGTTGGGCTAACGACGTGATTTTTGCGACGTTTTTTTCCGTAGACAATGCAGGTTTCATTTTTTATCGTTTTTATACACACCTTTTTTGCTATTTTAGAATTTTTATTCATAAAGTTTGAAAATAATAGTAAAATAGTAAAAAAAATAAGCTTTTTTACGTTTCAGCTATTTTTTTTTGGTAATAACATAGTTTTACCCTAAAATAGGCGTTTTATTTGTGATCGTCATTGTCTACCATAAATTTTAATATATTACATGTCTATATTAGGGTAATTGGGTCAGCGCTAGCGTTACAACAATGATTGGCGGGGGGGGAACGTTTTTTTTTGGGGTGGGTATTTTATGTGTATTTATTATTTTAATTTTTTTTGCACTTTACTTTATTATTTTTTTATTACTATGGTCTGTCCCCCAAAGGTCAAAAAAGACCTTTGGGGAACTTTAAATATGTTTTTTCTTTCTTTTACACCATGTTTTTCCACTGTAACTGGAGCTGCACAGCAGCCCCAGTTACAGGGGAAATCAGCCCTCTCATAGTGACGATTGTCACTAATAGGGCTGTGCTGGGTCTGGTTAGACCCAGCAGCAGCCTGCCACTAACGGCACCCGGCGATCATGTGACCAGTCACATGATCACCGGGAGGAATAGAGACAGCGCTGCTGCTGTCTCTATTCCTTTGCACAGCGTTCATTGAGCGCTGTGTAAAAAGACATCGGAGAAGACAGAAGCAACGAAAGCTGCTCCTATCTTCTCCTCAGGGTCCTCGGCAGTCACTGACAGCGGGAGACCCGACATTCAGCTGCCCGATCGCGCGGGCAGCAAGTTAAAACCCGAGCCGTAGAAAGTCTATGGCTCGGGTTTTAAGGACCCGTCCCTGACCGCTGGCCGTAAAAATACAGCCAGCAGTCGGGAACCAGTTAATGACAGAACAAGGAGATACCTCCCTGCTCTGCCGTAGTGTTCAGTGGCGTCCCGCTGTAGCAGCCATAGCGGCTGCTATTGGAGCCTCCGGCCATGGTGGGGGCCCGTGCCGGCGGGCGACACGGGCCCCCTCATGCCGCAGGCCCCGTAGCAGCCGCTACGGCTGCTACGGCGGTAGTTACGCCACTGACACAAACCCTCTCATAACAGATGCACTGAAAACTGGGGCTTCCATAATGCACTGGTGCCTGCATTATACTAATAGTGTTGTAGTTGGTGCATCTGCATATTATGGTTATAAATTGATAAAATTTTTAAGGCACAGGCATTTAGACGAAGGAGCAGGGACTGCTCGCAGCAAGAAGTAAAAGTTGGCATCTGAAAAGCTTCCTTTCATCCTCCATTTTGGTCTTTGAGGTTTTACTCTTGGGGCATCTTTCCACATACTTAGACTTTAACTGGTGGCCTGGCATTTTGGTAATGGAAATAAAGATACAACACACAGTTATGCTAATCTAATGTGTTTTTGGTTTATGCAAGGATATCTTGTTAACATGTCTTCAAAAATATTTATTGAATAACAAGCTTCAATGGAACAAAGGAGAAAAATCATACAAAATGCTATATGCAAAGAGAATGCCAAGGTAGTTGCATAGATGGCGATGGTGTTCACAAATAAAACTTGTGTATATGGTAGAAATATGAACAACATAAATCAATACCAATAGAACCTGTAATAAAGTGGGAAATAAATAAAGAGAAGAAAAAAAAGGTGGATGGGGGGTAACAATCAATAAGATAACAGGAAGCGGTCAAGATTGTACATATCCCAATGAGAAAAACAATTATTGTTAGAGCTGTAACATATCATGGTGAAAAACAATTATAAACTGTAGGGGAATTAGGTAGCGGGACAGTCGTCTCCTGGGGTAGACGGGCACTCCGTATCAAACACGCCAGTAAATTTCAGTCCGCACAGCAAAGATGTGGTACTACTGGCCTCAGCCAGTTTTATTCACAGGTTGTACATAAAGAAAACAAATAAAAGAAAACTCTATGCCTGTCCGGCACTAACTATACAGTCAGGTATCCTAACTAACACAGTGCAGGCCTAATGCCTGGCACCATAAACCATGCAGACCATACAACCTGTTATGAATGCAGTCGGTTTGCTCTCACAAGAGAGTGTGACTGAACTGCAGCCTTTTTAAAGGGCTATCACACCTGACCCCTGATTAATAGCTAGACAGCCCAAGACCAGGACTGTGTGGATGGAGTGGGGACCCACCCACCACCCATCCCTCCCCACTCCAACAACCAGGCCCTTTTCCAGGTTTTAGATAAAACCTATTGAAGAGGGAGAACCACATTCTCTGCTTAATTTAGTCCCTGGTTGTTTTCAGATAGCAGAAGACAGAAATCTTGGGGAAATATAGACCCCATCCACAACCTCTCCACATGGTCTGTCACAAAACTTATATAATAAGTAAAATTAGCATTATGCATAGAGGAAATCCATGGTGTCGAGACCTTCTTAAAATGGTCCCTAATGTCAGATATGATAGTGTTTTTTCAAATAGAATTCAATTGTTCATTTTCTGGATGACCACAACTACGGAGATCGTTTGGGATCTCCATTTAAAAGCTCCATGTATCCGTGATGCCATTAAGATGTATTGTAGTGAACGGCATGTGTTCTGGTTTATCACCCAGGAGGTATATTTAGAAAGACAGTGGAATATTGGTACCAAATACCTTGTGTAAGTCTTTGGATTTTGTTTAAAAAGTTTTGTACTTTATTGCATGTCCACTATACAGTGAAGGAAATAAGTATTTGATCCCTTGCTGATTTTGTAAGTTTGCCCACTGTCAAAGACATGAACAGTCTAGAATTTTTAGGATAGGTTCATTTTACCAGTGAGAGATAGATTATATTTAAAAAAAAACAGAAACTCACATTGTCAAAATTATATATATTTATTTGCATTGTGCACAGAGAAATAAGTATTTGATCCCTTTGGCAAACAAGACTTAATACTTGGTGGCAAAACCCTTGTTGGCAAGCACAGCAGTCAGGCGTTTTTTGTAGTTGATGATGAGGTTTGCACACATGTTAGATGGAATTTTGGCCCACTCCTCTTTGCAGATCATCTGTAAATCATTAAGATTTCGAGGCTGTCGCTTGGCAACTCGGATCTTCAGCTCCCTCCATAAGTTTTCAATGGGATTAAGGTCTGGAGACTGGCTAGGCCACTCCATGACCTTAATGTGCTTCTTTTTGAGCCACTCCTTTGTTGCATTGGCTGTATGTTTCGGGTCATTGTCGTGCTGGAAGACCCAGCCACGAGCCATTTTTAATGTCCTGGTGGAGGGAAGGAGGTTGTCACTCAGGATGTGACGGTACATGGCTCCATCCATTCTCCCATTGATGCGGTGAAGTAGTCCTGTGCCCTTAGCAGAGAAACACCCCCAAAACATAATGTTTCCACCTCCATGCTTGACAGTGGGGACGGTGTTCTTTGGGTCATAGGCAGCATTTCTCTTCCCCCAAACACGGCGAGTTGAGTTAATGCCAAAGAGCTCAATTTTAGTCTCATCTGACCACAGCACCTTCTTCCAATCACTCTCAGAATCATCCAGATGTTCATTTGCAAACTTCAGACAGGCCAGTACATGTGCCTTCTTGAGCAGGGGGAACTTGCGGGCACTGCAGGATTTTAATCCATTACGGCGTAATGTGTTACCAATGGTTTTCTTGGTGACTGTGGTCCCAGCTGCCTTGAGATCATTAACAAGTTCCCCCCGTGTAGTTTTCGGCTGAGCTCTCACCTTCCTCAGGATCAAGGATACCCCATGAGGTGAGATTTTGCATGGAGCCCCATATCGATGTCGATTGACAGTCATTTTGTATGTCTTCCATTTTCTTACTATTGCACCAACAGTTGTCTCCTTCTCACCCAGCGTCTTACTTATGGTTTTGTAGCCCATTCCAGCCTTGTGCAGGTCTATGATCTTGTCCCTGACATCCTTAGAAAGCTCTATGGTCTTGCCCATGTTGTAGAGGTTAGAGTCAGACTGATTAATTGAGTCTGTGGACAGGAGTCTTTTATACTGGTGACCATTTAGGACAGCTGTCTTTAATGCAGGCACCAAGTTGATTTGGAGCGTGTAACTGGTCTGGAGGAGGCTGAACTCTTAAATGTTGGTAGGGGATCAAATACTTATTTCTCTGTGCACAATGCAAATAAATATATATAATTTTGACTATGTGATTTTTTTTTTTTTTTTTTTATATAATCTATCTCTCACTGGTAAAATTAACCTAGCCTAAAAATTCTAGACTGTTCATGACTTTGACAGTGGGCAAACTTACAAAATCAGCAAGGGATCAAATACTTATTTCCTTCACTGTATATGAATGGTAGGGCCTAAATGATTACTACCACAAAATCACTGAGGTGGAGCTGGTGGTTCTGGCAGGAACCATATAGGTTCTATGCCGTATCTTGAGAGAAGATTCGACCAGGGGCACCTGCCAAGTCCCCTTGCTTATGGTGGTACAAAAATATTTTTATTTATCAATGTGCATTAACCCCTTCCCGACATTTGCCGTAAATGTACGTCATGGAAAGCATTGACTTCCTGCATCTTGCCGTACATATACGCCGAATGTTTGGGACCGGCTCAGAAGCTGAGCCGGTGCCATCATCACCGGATCTCAGCTGTATCTTACAGCTGACATCCGGCTGTAACGGCGGGGACCGAAATTAGCTTCGATCCCCGCCATTAATCCCTTAAGTTCAGCGCTCAAACGCGATCGCTGCACTTAAGGTGTTTGCAGCTCATCGGAACCCCAGTAATGAAATTTCCGGGGTTCCGGTGGCTGCAATGGCAACCGGAGGCCTAATACTGGCCTCCCGGTCTGCCTAGCACCGAAGCCGGTCAAGATCCGCCTGGCGGCGGAGCCTGATCGGCTTCCGTAGCTGCCGACAAGATGGCGCCGGGTCAGGAGCTGATCCGGCGTCATCAGCGGTGGAAGTCAGCTGTAATGTACAGCTGACATCCACCTGTAACGGCAGGAACCGGAGCTAGCTCTGATCCCTGCCATTAACCCCTTCGATGCAGCAATCGAAAGTGATTGCTTCATCGTAGCGGTTACTAGCAGATCGCCAGCCCTGACAGGCAATCAGGACTGGCGACTGCTGTTATGGCAACAGGAGACACAATGGTCTCCTGCTCTGCCATTACGGAAGCCGATTTAGGCCCCGCCGGGAGGCGAAGCCTAATCGGCTTGCTGTCAGTGAATGACTGACAGATCTAATACATTGCACTACATAGGTAGTGCAATGTATTAGAAAAAAAAAAATCTGACCATTGGACCTTCAAGTCCCCTAGTGGGACTTGAGAAAAAGTGTAAAAAAAAGTATAAAAAAGTGTAAAAAAAAGTGCAAATAATAAAAGTTTGAAAACAATAAAAGTTTCAAGTAATCAAATAAAACACAATCCCCCTTTTACTCTTATCAAGTCCTTTATTATTGAAAAATAATAATAAACCAAATGTATTTGGTATCACCGTGACCGTAACGACCTGAGGTATCAAAATATTATATTATTTATTGCACGCGGTGAACAGCGTAAAAAATAAACTTAAAAAACTTTACCAGAGTTTCTGTTTTTTAGTCACTTTGCCCTACAAATGTTAGAATAAAAAGTGATCAAAAAGTCGCACGTATCCAAAAATGGTACCTATAAAAACCCTAGCTCGTCCCGCAAAAAACAAGCCCTCATACACCTCCGTCGACAAAAAATTTTAAAAGTTATGGTTCTCACAACTTGGCGACAGAAAAAATACATTCTTTTTACAAAAGTAATTTTATTGTGCAAAAAGTTGTAAAACATAAAAAAGTCCTATAAAATAGGTATCGCCGGAATCGTGCTGACCCGCAGAATAAAGTTAACATGTAATTTATAACGCATGGTGAACGCTGTATAAAAAAAACGAAAAAAGCTGTGCCAGAATTGCGTTTTTTTGTTTACCTGGCATCCCAAAAAATAGGATAAAAGGTGATCAAAAAGTTGCATGTACCCCAAAATGGTACCAATAATAACTACAGCTCGTCCCGCAACAAACCAGCCCTCATACCGCTACGTCTATGAAAAATAAAATTAGTTATGGCTCCAATAAGTCAGGAAATAAAAAAATATGCAGTTGTGCCCGAGGGGAACATTTCTTCTGTTTGAAGAGGCGATTTATCAAGGACCTAAAATTAGGGAACCAGGAAAGGGAGGGCCCAAACATATCCGCTGGAAGCGATGGTGCCCGTATTATACCAGGACAACACTTCCTAGCAAAATTCCCCAAACTACAAAGGCGCGGAGTGTGGATCAAAAGGGGGATAATAAAGGACGCCATATATCAGTGCGACACCGGCCTGTGCAGAAATTATTGTGTCACAGCGTAACACACATCTATGGATCATTTTATTGTTTTTTTTTACCCCATTATTATACCACCTGACTATGCCCCTTATATACTCCGCCCGGCTTACATATGCCCTACATTATAAACGGAAACACCAGTAAGACTCCAAACAAAACTACTACCAAGCAAAATCCACGCTCCAAAAGCCAAATGGCGTTTCCTCCCATCTGAACCCTACAGCGTCCCCAAACAGCAGTTTCCTTCCACATATATGGCACCGTCATACCCGGGAGAACCCTTTTAGCAATTTTTGGGGTGTGTGTCTCCAGTGGCATAAGCTGGGCACGACATATTTGCCACTGAATGGCATATCTAGGGAAAAATATAAATTTTTAATTTGCACCATCCACAGCGCATTCATTTATGGAAAAGACCTGTGGGGTGAAAATGCTCACTACACCCCTTAATAAATGCCTTGAGGGGTGCAGTTTCCATAATGGGGTCACTTCCCAGGGGTTTATTTTTATTATTTCACATCTGAGCCTATGCAGTTGTGAACCAATACTTTGTAAATCGCCAAATTAGGCCTCAATTTTACATGGTACGCTTTCACTCCTGAGCCTGGTCGACTGTCCAGGCAAGAGATTAGGGCCACATGTAGGGTGTTTCTAAAACCAGGAAACCCAGCATAATAATTAGAGAGCTGTCTTGTTATGGTGGCACAAGCCAGGCACCACATATTGTCCACATATCTGTGGAAAAAATCCAATTTTCACTCTGCAACATCGAGTTCACACTAATTTCTACAAAACAACTGCAGGGTTAACATGCTCACTACACCCCTAGGTAAATGCATTGAGGGGTGTAGTTTCCAAAATTGGGTCACTTCTGGGGGGTTTCCACTGTTTTGGGCCCACAGGCGCCCAGAAACCAATCCAGCAACATCTGCACTCCAAATGGCGTTCCTTCCCTTCTGAGCCCTGCCGTGTGCCCAAACAGCAGTTTATGACCACATATGGGGTATTGCCGTACTCGGGAGAAATTGCTTTACAAATGTTGGGTTCTTTTTTTTCCTTTATTTGTTGCGAAAATGAAAAAATGTGCGCTAAAGCTACGTCTTATTGAAGAAAAAGGATTGTTTTTATTTTCACTGCCCAATTCTAATAAATTCTATGAAACATCTGTGGGGTCAAAATGCTCACTACGCCCCTAGATGAATTCCTCAAGAGGTGTAGTTTCCTAAATGGTGTAACTTTTTGGGCGTTTTCATTGTTTTTTCCCCTCAGGGGCTTTGCAATTGTGACATGGCCGCCGCAAACCATTCCTGCTCAATGTGATCTCCAAAAGCCAAATAGCGCTCTTTCCCTTCTAAGCCAAGCCGTGTCTCCAAACAGCCGTTTATTACCACATGTGGGGCATTGTTTTACTCGGGAGAAATTGCTTTACAAATTTTGTGGTGCTTTTTCTCCTTCAGTCTTTGTGGAAATGAGTAAAAATAAGCTAAACCTACATTTTCTTTGAAAAAATGTTGATTTTTATTTTCAGGGCCTACTTCCAATAATTTCTGCAAAAAAACTGTGGGGTCAAATCGCTCACTATACCCCTAGATAATTTCCTCAATGGGTGTAGTTTCCAAAATGGGGTCACTTGTGGGGGGTTTCCACTGTTTTGTCCCCTCAGGGGCTTTGTAAATGTGACATGGCCTCCGCAAACCATTCCTGCTAAACTTGAGCTCCAAAAGCCAAATAGCGCTCTTTCCCTTCTCAGCCCTGCCGTGTCTCCAAACAACCGTTTATTACCACATGTGGGGTATTGTTTTACTCGGGAGAAATTGCTTTACAAATTTTACAGTGCTTTTTCTCCTTTAGTCCTTGTGGAAATGAGAAAAAAAATCGCTAAACCTACATTTTCTTTGAAAAAATGTCGATTTTAATTTTCACGTCCTACTTCCAATAATTTCTGTAAAAAACCTGTGCGGTCAAAATGCTCACTGTACCCCTAGATAATTTCCTTGAGGTGTGTAGTTTCCCAGATGGGGTCACTTTTGGGGGATTTTGACTGTTTTGGCACCGCAAGAGCCCTTCAAACCTGACATGGTGCCTAAAATTTATTCTAACAAAAATAAGGCCCCAAAATCCACTAGGTGTTCCTTTGCTTCTGAGGTCGGTGCTTCAGTCCAGTAGCACGCTACGGCCACATGTGGGATATTTCCTAAAACTGCAGAAACTGGGCAACAAATATTGAGTTGCATTTCTCTGGTAAAACCTTCTGTGTTATAAAAAAAATTGTACTAAAAATTTATTTCTGCAAAAAAATATGAAATTTGTACATTTCACCTCTACTTTGCTTTAATTCCTGTGACATGTGTAAAGGGTTAAGACATTTTCTAAATGCTGTTTTGAATACCTTGAGGGGTGAAGTTTTTAAAATGGGGTGACTTTTTGGGGGTTTCTAATATATAAGGCCCTCAAATCCACTTCACAACTGAACTGGCCCCTGTAAATATGGCCTTTTGAAATTTTCTTGAAAATGTGAGAAATTGCTGCTAAAGTTCTAAGCCTTGTGATGTCATAGAAAAATAAAAGGATGTTCAAAAAACAATGCCAATCTAAAGTAGACATATGGGGGATGTTAATTAGCAACAATTTTGTGTGTTATAACTGCCTGTCTTACAAGCAGATACATTTAAATTGAGAAAAATGCTAATTTTTGCAATTTTTCGCTAAATTTTGGTGTTTTTCACAATTAAATACTGAACATATCGAGCAAATTTTGCCAGTACCTTAAAGTCCAATGTGTCTCGAGAAAACAATCTCAGAATCGCTTGGATAGGTGAAAGCATTCCGGAGTTATTACCACATAAGTGACACATGTCAGATTTGAAAAATGAGGCTCGGTCAGGAAGGTCAAAAGTGGCTAAAGAGGGAAGGGGTTAAATGATCATGTTTCCAAATATACATGAATTCTAACTTACAGTTGGAGGTAATTTAATTGAGGTCAGAGTAAATAAAGGATAAGGTGCCCTTGTGAGAAGGACTGTGTAGCGTCTATGGCCGCGGGCCGTCGGGTTTACTTACCTCCCGACGCCCGCAGCCAGTGGCGGATTAAGAAGACCATGGGCCCTGGGCTGTTACCCAAACTTGGGCCCGCCTTCTCTACCGCCCCCCTGCCACGCCGTAGCTATTGCCAACACTACCTTTTTGCACAAGCATTAACAAATGGGTGTTACAATTCCCCTTTCACAAGGTTGTGTCCCTACATACTGACAGTATCACACTATGTAGGGACACGTCCTCCTGACAAGGGGATTGGTAACACCAATTTTTCTATCAGTCCTGGACTGCACAAAGACGTTATGTGGAATACAAGGATTTCCTATAATAAACATGTCAGAAAAGGGGACAGGTTCTCTACAAATCCAGTGACTCAAGGGTCACGACGTCTCAGATGCTAGTAGTTTTTTTTCCTCTATTCTTCTCCATCCGGTCCAGAGCACATGACGACTTCTCCTGGCCATGACCCATTTCTGCAGCCCTTAAATATAATATCACCATGCACTGCGTCCCTGAATATAATTGTGTCACACACTGTAAAGTAAAGCACCACATACACAGTGCCCCCTGTAGATAGCGCCAACCCCCCATGTAGACAGCGCCACACACACACCCCCTGTAGATAGCGCCACACACACCCCCTGTAGATAGCGCCACACACACACCTGTAGATAGCGCCACACACAACCCCCTGTAGATAGCGCCACACACACAACCCCCTGTAGAGAGCATCACACAGCCCCCTATAGATAGAGCCACACAGCACTTGTATATAGTGCCACACAGCGCTCCCTTCCTTATATATAGTGCCACACAGCGCTCCCTTCCTTATATATAGTGCCACACAGCGCTCCCCCCCCTTGTATATAGTGCTACACAGCGTCGCTACAGTGCAGCCCTGGGATGGCATTTTATCCCATATGACTGTTGTAGTTTGTGATTGGCTGCAGCAGTCACATGGGGTGAAACATCATCCCAGGAGGCCGGCCCGGACGAAGAAACTGAATTCTGGGCATATAAGATTTTTATTTTTTCTAAATTGCATTTTTACATAACATCTGTTATTTGTTGCGGGTTTTACCTCCCCATTGAATTAAATGGGGTAAACCCGAAACAAATGAGCAGCGTTTACGCAAATACAATTGACATGCTGCGGAATAAAAAAAGACGCGCCGCAGGTAAATTTCTGAGCTTTTTTTCCCCACTTATCATTTACGCAGCGTGTGGATGGGAATTGTTCACATCTATTCTTCTCTGCTGCTACGGTTTTACGGCTTGTCCACACTTAACGGAATTGCTGCGTATTTTCCGCCTGGAAAATACGCAGAATACAGTAGTGGCAAAGTGAATGAGATTTACCAAATCTCATCCAGATGCTGCGTAAAATTTCCGACCAGACATTTTGTCCTGCGGTGCGTATTTCTCGTACTGCAGCATGTCAATTCCTGCTGCGGAAAGTGGACAGAATTGCTGCAGTTTTTTCAGAGGAGATGTCACCATCTCCCAACATTGAGAAAAACGCAGCAAAATACGCACCAATTTCTGCAGCGGAATTTCTGATAGTTTCTGCGGGATTGCTGCTGAAATATATATGCATTTACCTTTTATGTAGGATATTTGTGAAGGGCGTTTAGCAGGTTGATGTGGTGGGAGTCTCCACACAACGTTTCTTCAGCTCACAGCCCGACACAGAGCCCGCAGACAGTCTCCCCTCCCCCATGTCCCGACTGCTAGCAGCAGGAGGAGAGATGTGTAGAGCAGTGAAGGGCGGCTGGAGGGGGAGTTTCAGCACAGACCATGGCTGCTAAGCAGGAGCGAAGCTCACCTCGCCTCATGAGAGGTGCGGTCCTGGCACCGGGGCTCCCTCCGGTGCTAGCGACGCCACTGTGCATGAAGGGGTTCGGACGGCCGAACCGCCCTAATGATAATCCGCCACTGCCCGCAGCCATAGATCAGTGTGCGCTGGTCCCCATCTCCTTCCTAGGAGACGCTAGCGCTCACTTCCGCTCCGGTCAGCTGTGTCCCGTAAAGGGCCAGCGCGCGCAGATGAAACAATCATCATCATCAACTAACATGATTTCCCGGACTATAAGAAGGTCCCTGCCCTTCTGATCCTTGCCTGAGCATTGTCAGTTATCCCAAGTCTGTCTTGCAAATGGTCCCTTAGTGTTTTCCCGTTCTAGTTGTAACCCGTGCCGTTACCTGTTCCTGTTTCCCGTGCTGTGTTCTCGTTCCTGTGCCTACTAGTGTTGGAGTCGTGTCTACTGCACCTGCTGTCGTCCGCCACTTCCTGTGTCATCTGCCACGTCCAGTGTCATTTTCCACGTCCAGTGTGATCCGCCACGTCTACCGCAACCTGCGGCACCTGCTGTCATCCGCCACGTCTGGCGTAACCTGCTGCACCCACCTCCATCCGTGCCAGAGCTGCAGCCACTGTCTGGACTATCCATGCACCCTAGTGTGGGACTTTGTATTACTGGGGTGCTCTTATGTTTGGCCAGCTGCTTCCCCGCTACGGCGGTGCGGCCTAGTGTGTCCACATGCCCACAAACTGCTATAGACTATACTATACAATGTCTTTCAATGCAGGTGAAATCATGCCTTGTGTGAGGTTGTAATAAGGATCTGAGAAAATTAAGAAAAATTTGGTGCCCCACAAAATAGGCATCGCTGCGATGTGATGTGATGTAACTGTATGTATTCATATATTTGTACTAATAAAGATGGGGCAGCCATCATTATTAGCATCAGTGTATGTGTTCCTGCATGACACATACACAGGTGCTATATGGCGCACCAATTACATAGGAAAGTAGGGACGGGAGCTGACCCTATCTCCTGCTGGAGCCGTTCTAGCTTTGAACTGTGCATGCTCTGTGGCATGCGCGGTTCACAGGGACCCACAGCGACCCTCGCTTCTAGGGGGAAGACGGGCGCCATTCTATCTAAGAGCGGCAGCCACTGCAGTCATCGCAGGACTTGTCTGTCAATTGAATTGAATTGCCAGGCCCTGCCTACTGTGGATGCAAGACTGCCCGCCAATTCATTTGAATTGCCAGCTCCTCCTGCCACACACCCTTACCTAACACTTCAATGTGACTGCTAGTAACCCCAGTCACATAGCTATAACAGGGACTCTTCTGTCCTAAGGCCTCATGCACACGACCGTAAAAACTCCCGTTATTATGGGTCGTAATTACGACCCGTAATAACGGGCTCATAGACTTCTATTGGCGACGGGTGCCTTCCCGTTTTCTCACGGGAAGGTGCCCGTGCCGTTGAAAAAGATAGAACATGTCCTATTTCAGGCCGTAATAACGGCACGGACAGTCCATAGAAGTCTATGGAGCTCTCGTAATGACGGGTGGCTACATGTGTGCACCCGTCATTACGGCAGCGTTGCTAAGCGACGTCAGTAAATAGTCACTGTCCAGGGAGCTGAAAGAGTTAACTGATCGGCAGTAACTCTTTCAGCACCCTGGACAGTGACTACCGATCAGAATAAACCTGTAAAAAATAAAAATAAAAGACGTTCATACTTACCGAGAACTTCCTGCTTCCTCCAGTCCGGTCTCCCGCCCGTTGCCTTGGTGACGCGTCCCTCTCGACATCCGGCCCGACGTCCTGGATGACGTTTCAGGCCATGTGACTGCTGCAGCCAATCACAGGTCAATCACAGGCTGCAGCGGTCACATGGACTGCCGCGTCATCCAGGGATGTCGGGCTGGATGTGAAGAGAGGGACGCGTCACCAAGACAACGGCCGGGTAAGTATGAATTTCTTTAACTTTTATTACAGAAAGGGCTGTCCCTTCTCTCTATCCTGCACTGATAGAGAGAAGGGGCTGCCGATTAGTGCAGTGCTATTTTGCCGCCAAAAACGTGCCCGTAAATACGGGTGGAATACGGGTGACACCGGACCCATATTTACGGGCACGGGTTTGTAAATACTGGTGCAAAACGGGTCGAATACGTGTGACACCGGACCCGTATTTACGCCAGTATTTACGGGTGGGAAAAAATACGGTCGTGTGCATGAGGTGTTTTTTCTCCTTTACACCTTGTGGAAATGAAAAAATTTAACATTTTAGTGTAAAAAATGTTGATATTCATTTTCACAGCCTAATTTCACTAAATTCAACAAAAAACCTGTGAGGTCTAAATGCTCACTATACCCCTCGATAAATTCATTGAGGGCTTTAGTTTCCCAAATGGGGTACTTTTGGTGGTTTTTATCTGTTTGGTCCCTCAGGGGCTTTGCAAATGCGACATGACACCCAAAAACTATTCCAGCAAAACTTGAGCTTCAAAAGCCAAATAGCGCTCTTTCCCTTTTAACCCCTTCATGTGTCCAAACAGCAGTTTATTACCAGATATGGAGTATTGTCGTAATCGGGGGGAATTGCTTTTCAAATGTTGGGGTGCATTTTCTCCTTTATTCCTTGTAAAAATGTAAAATGTCCAGATTTTATCAGAAAAAAATTTCGTTTTCAATTTCACTGCATAATTTCACTAAATTCTGCAGAAAAACTGTGTAGTCAAAATTCTCACTATAGCCCTCAATAAATTCCATCAGGGGTATAGTTTCTCAAATGGGGTCCCTTTTTGGGAGTTTTCACTTATTTGGTCCCGCAGGGGCTTTGCAAATGTGACATGGCACCGAAAACCATTCAGACAAAATTTGAGCTCCAAAATCCAAATAATGCTCTTTCCCTTCTAATCCCTGCAGTGGGTATGAACAGCAATTTATGTTCACATGTGGGGTATTGCCGTGCTCAGGAGAAATTGCTTTGCAAATATTGGGATGCTTTTTCTCCTTTAGCCCTTGTGAAAATGAAAAAATCTAAGCTAAATATACATTTTATGGGAAGAAATTTCGATTTTCACTGCTAATTAATTCTGCAAAAAATCTGTGGGGTCAAAATGCTCACTATACCCCTAGATAAAATCCACAAGGGGTGTAGTTTCCAAAATCGGGTCACTTTTGGATATTTCCGCTGTTTTTGCCCTTCAGAGGCTTTGCGAATGCGACATGGCGCCTGAAAACCCTTCCAGCAAAATTTGAGCTCCAAAAGCCAAATGGCGCTCCTTCCCCAGCCCTGCCGTGTTTTCAAACATATGTAAGTGACCACATATGGGGTATTTCCGTAATCGGGAGAAATTGCTTTACAAATGTTGGGGTGATTTTTCTCATTTATTTAGTGTAAAAATGAAAACTTATGTTTTATTGAAAAAAATGTAGATTTTCATTTTTATGGCTTAATTCAAAGAAATTTAGAAAAAAAACTGTTTGATCAAAATGCTCACTATACCCCTAGATTAATTCCTTGGGGTGTAGTTTTCAAAATGGTGTAATTTTGAGGGTCTTTCCTATGTTTTGGCACCACACGTCCTTTTCAAACCTGACTGGTGCCTAAAATATTTTCTAATAGAAAGGAAGCCTGAAAATCCACTAGGTGCTCATTTGCTTCTGAGGCCAGTGTTTCAGTCGATTAGCACACTAGGGCCACATGTGGGATATTTCTAAAAACTGCAGAATCTGGGCAATAAATATTGTAATCAATATATGCACTCCAAATAGCATTAGTACTGCGGGCTAGGTACGGTTCAAAAAACGACCCATGGTCCCTAACATCTACTTTCTGTCAAGAACTTAGTGCAGGACTTATGTTACAAAGTATGAGTCTTTGTTTCAACAAAGCATGTTTAAAATAACAAACTGAGAACAATTGTAATTATATAGGAAAAGGTATAATAAACCATTTGAAAATAATTTTTGCATATTGATATGTAAAAAAAATCCAATCATGTACCTTATATCTTTGCAAAGCACGGTATTCTGAGCATACGCAAACAAGACATTTAAAGCAGCCATAAAAAATTGCATGTCAGATCAGATGAATGATCTAATATTATTTTAGATCCAAAATTCTGTGATTATTAGTTTCGTAATATATCTATATAAGGGACGGGTCTCCATTTTTCTCATACATAGCTATAATTCTCCTACTTCACTTTACACTGCCATAGAGTTAAAGGGAACCTGTCAGCAGTTTTGAGGCCTCAAAACGGCTGACATAGCGATATAAGGGAGGGGAAGGGGTCACTTTAAACATATCTTTTTTTTCTAGGTCATGCAAGTTGCATGACCGAAAATACGATGTTTGATTCGCCTGGCACGGTTGTCGCAAGTGCCTCTGCTCTGAGTGCCGGCTCTACCATCAGGAGACCAGCGTGCAGTGCAGTAGCACTTGCACATCAAGTCCCGCCTCACTGGAATTAAACATAATTTTCTCGGTCTTCCAACTTCTCTCCCAAAAAGGGAAAGCCAAAACTACCCTACCCCTCCCCTATATCACCCTGTCAGCAGTTTTGAGACTGCAAAACCTCTGACAGGTCTGACAAATCTGGCTCCCTGAAGCCACCACTAGGGGGAGCTTAGTAGTTTATGGCATTTCTAACTAACATTTAGTTCAATGGTAAACCTGTATACAGACGGTCCCTTAGTGGCTGTTGCAAGTAGCCAGAATTTTAGCATTAACTGTACTTCTTAGAATGTGTAAGAAGAAGCAGGGCTCATACGCTTTAAGGATAGGAGTTCTTTTACAGTGGCAGATTAACTGCCCATTACAAGCGGCGTTTATTAACCATATAGGAAGTGGCGCTCGTCTACTTTCATTTCCATGTAGCAATGATCATAAAGAGGTTTGCACAAACGATCGTTTGTGCGATTAATTGTTCGAATCCTCTCTCATAAAGTTTACATTATTATCGAAAGCACATCCATTATTTCTAGTCTATGTTGGCAAGCCATTTCATAACATTGGCATGTAAACATTTGGTTACATTTGGTTACATCTCTAGCGAGACGCATTTGTTTACTCTGCATATTCTAGCCTTACATATGAACAGTCTTAGAGTATCCACGTTAGGCTCTGTTCACATCTACGTGAAAGGCTTTTTGAGGGGCATATTTCACAGATCCGGTGAAAAATGGCAGAAGAAACAGCGCAGCATGCTGCGTTATATCTTCCAGTAAAACGACGGACACTCTCACGGAAATCTTATGGAACGGTTAAAGTCAATGGGTTCCATCTGGCGCCGTTGCTGTAAGTGACGCAATGGTTTCGACGCTTCAGTTTTTTTGTTTTTCTATTCTTTTAAAGGAGGATGTGAATAAAGCCTAAGTCATTGCTTAATCCCCAAAATCCCCTGCATTTGGAAACAGTAACTAGAGCTAGAAATAGAATATAGCGGAATAATACAAGGTCATCCACAATCACTGTGACCCATATAAACATGATATAAAGCTGCATCGCCGCATAGAGTGCTGACATCTGGCATGAAATCAAATCTCAGACCGCAGATTCTGCAGTAGGTTACAGGCTATGATGGGAAGGGTACAGTATATAAAAGTACATACACATCATGCAGTCACGTGATCCCTATAATAACATATGTGATGATTGTATGAAGGAGTGGAGAGTCCAGGCTGTTATATAACGTATCTTGTATGATGATCAATGCATGAAGAGCGGAGAAATAAACAGCGTGAGATGTATGAAGCCATGGTAATATGC